>NW_027069969.1:356435-446435 GCF_002906115.3 Quercus suber
TCCTCTCTTTGTTCCAGCTCCGCCTAGCCGAGGAGGGAGTGGTTGGGGGCCTGAGAGCATGATTGTCCTTCACCTCCTCCACCGCGTGTCAAGCTCTCCCATTCTCTTGGTGCCAAATAAAAGCACGAGTTGACACTTCCCTCCGGCTAGCCTCTCCTTAGGGCGACTCCACCTAGGCCTCTGATTGTAGGACTAGCAGGTGGCTATTAGCTCGTGAATTTGGTTGTAGAACAGACCTACCTGAGCCTCTGATTGTAATATGTAATTTCTATGTTTGAATTAATAATATCAAGATCTTTTGTTTTTTCTCTTCGTTTTTTTTTTACAATAAATACTTAGAATTAGAACTCTTATCTTATTCAATCTACTGCAAAACAAATACTTAGAGCTTGGAACATTAGCTTTTTCAATCTACCGTAAAACAAACACTTAGAACTTAGAACCTTATCCTATTCAATCTACTGTAAAACAAATACTTAGAACTTGAACATTTACCTGGTGCACCGGCCAGCACCCTAATCCTTCCCACAGACGGCGCCAATTGTAGGGACCCAATTTGAATTGAGGGTTGGGTTTCAGCCCAATAAGCCCAACACATAAATTTATAGAGAGTGGGTTGACAGGCTTAGGTGTGGCCGTCGATCACCATGCACAAACTTTTTCTTACAAAAAAGGCTAAGTGTTTCCTTACAATAGGGGAATGCTCCTCGCCTGTGGCCGAGGAGGCCTCAAGGTTCTCCCTCTTTTCTTCCCCCCTCTTTTTGGCTTTACTAGCTCTTCTTTTATAGTTTTCATCTTCCTATCTCCTGCTTCCATCTGTTGATCGTCTATTCGCTTTTCTTCTGGTTGTCCTCCCATCAGCCTGGATCCACGCCGAGGATACCTTGTCCTCGGCCTGACAAAGGTGATTTTGGGGAGAGGTTAACCCCAAAGTAAGCTGTCACTATCGCATTGAATGCACTCAACCAACCCCCCTGGCCGCATTAATGGGGAGGTAACCCCTTGGCAGGATAACGTTGGTTAGAGTGAGCCACTTGAGTGCCGATAAGGCCTCTGATGGGACGGACAACCAGAAGAAAAGCGAATAGACGATCAACAGATGGAAGCAGGAGATAGGAAGATGAAAACTATAAAAGAAGAGCTAGTAAAGCCAAAAAGAGGGGGGGAAGAAAAGAGGGAGAACCTTGAGGCCTCCTCGGCCACAGGCCGAGGAGCATTCCCCTATTCGTAAGGAAACACTTAGCCTTTTTTGTAAGAAAAAGTTTGTGCATGGTGATCGACGGCCAGCACCTAAGCCTGTCAACCCACTCTCTATAAATTTAGTGTTTGGGCTTATTGGGCTGAAACCCAACCCTCAATTCAAATTGGGTCCCTACAATATATATAAAAGATAAAAACAAAAAACAAAAGAGCTTTATAAATGAGGAAAAATAGTTAAAGGGGCGTCCTCTCTCAATGCCAATTTTAGTTACCTTGATATATAGGCGAATCTAGGGGTCATAGTGGCATAGCCCCCTCTAACTTTTGAAAATTTTAATTAAATCTAAAAACTACACAAAAATACATTCATCGGCCCCTTGAGAAAATTCCTAGCTCTGCCACCGCTTGATACCATCTTTTTTCACATATTAAGTCTTATTGTAAGTCTATTTTGTAAGGGGGAAAATTATTGTGTACTTTCGGAGTATCATAAATGCGTACTCCCTCATCTCACATAAATGGTGAGTCTTACTAATTAAATTTATGGTGGGACCCACCATTCATGTGAGAGGAAGGAGTACACTTTTATAGTACTCCAGAGTACCTAATAATTTTTCTTGTAAGGGAGGGTGGCATGGAGGAAATAAAATCTGGTGTTGATTGTCATTTCCTTTTATGCAATATCGTCTTTTCGATTTTCTTTTATAGGAATAGTAAGAAAAGATAGACTTGAAAAGATAAGCATAAATTTGATTTGAATAGATAAATAGAAGATCAGAAAATAAGATTTGGTGAATCCGATATTAGAATATATAGAGATGTCATTAGTGTAAATACATAAGCGAATTAGCAATTTTTGTGATTTGTTTTTAGCCAATCTCAGCCCACAAAAAAAAAAAAGTTTTAGCCAAATTGGCAAAACACCATATTAGAAATAAAAAGACTTGTACAACCCACCCAGCTTTGCATTACTGTTCAAAATTGTGCCAAAAAAAAAAAAAAACCATGTTTAGAACTTTACATCCGTCCATATATAGTAAAAAAAAAGTGTAGAATTTATACAGTTTTGCACAAAAATGACTTATATCAATCTGTGTATAATTGTGTAAATTTACATGTTTTTTATAGTAGTCATATAAATCTAATGTAGGGTATTTTGAAAAGTGAGAATGTGAAATAAAAAAGGTAGAGTCAATTGTGCCAAATGCCAAATATTTGGCACATTTGCCACACCAAACACAAAAAACACCTCCCATCAGATGTTCTATATGTGCCAAATTTTTACCATTTGTGTCTATACCATTGCAAATTTGCAACGGTACGGACACAAATGGTAAATTGAAAAATATTATTTTATTTTGACTTTTCTCTCTCCTCTCATTTCTTTATTTGATTTTCTCTCTCCCTTCTTAGAATCTGTCTCTCTCTCTCCCAAGTTCCCAACCCATGTTCTTCCTCTTCTCACAATCGGACGTGAGCAAGAAGAAGGCGGCGACGGCGGCCAATCATCGTCATCCTCCATAACCACCACCTCAGCCAACCACAACCACCACCTCAGCAACAAAATCCAAATCCAAAAAAAAACCCAACAAACCCACCACGGCACCACCATATCTTAACCCACAACCACCATTGGCCACAAAACTCAGCCAAATCCATAGCAACAAAACCCAAATCCTTCAACAAAACTTAAATCCAAAAAACTTGTAGTAAATCCACCACTCCATCGGAACCTATAACCACCCCCATTGCAATCAAACTCAGCCCACAGATCCATTACTTGAGACCATAACCACAAACCAAAACTATAAACCACATCGCCGACCATCGCCAACCACCGCAAAGACCATCGCTGACCATCGCCAACCATCGCCTTCAAGAACGTCATTACGGCATTAGGCTCGGTGGAGATGGGTTTTAACAGCGGCCAGTGGTTGGTGGATTTGGTGGTTGAAGATGGTGCTTGGCGGTGTGAGCTTGAAAGTAGGTTTAGTCGGTGATAGGTTTGGGTTTGGCAGGTGATCTCACCCCTAGGCCGCCGTCGATCTTACCCTCTTCCCTCTCCTTTTTGTCCGCCTTTCACTCTGCCTCTCTCTAGTTGAGGTTTTTTTTTTTTTTTTTTTTTGCTGTAATTTGGATTGATCTAATATTTGTGAGTAATTGTGGTGGTTGATTAATAGTAGAGGTGTTGTTGCGGCAGTGGATATTGGTGGCTGGTGGTTGTGTCGTTAATGTTGTGGCTGTTATTGATGATAATGGGAATGAGATAATATATTAATTTAATGTGTAGTAAATATTATTTTAATGTATAGAATTGAATGATATAACATTTGATAAATGAGATGTTGTAAAATGATGTGGTAAAATAATAAAGTAGGCTTTTGGTGTGGTAAAATGACATAATTTTTGCAACAGCTGCTACGGATGCTTTTAATTAGGCAAAGCATGCTCTCTCTCTCTCTCACAATTAATTAATGAAAGCATTATGGCCAATTTTTTTTGTGGGAAGTCACTGAATAAATTAACCTTTCTCTCACACTCTGGTTATGGGAAGTCACTAACATCTGTTGAGAAGTGATTGATTTGGAGCATCATAATGGGATCTTTGTATGGGGTGTTGTTAGGATTGTGTCAATGGCGTTATCAAGGTTGCTTTGTGGAGTCCCACAGTGGTCGATCTGGCCATGGGGGTCACTACTGTGAGACAGGCAGTGGCTAATCTTGTTGTGCATGTCATTGAGTCACTAACATTTGTATGCAACCATTATGCTATAAAATTTAAATTGTTGGGAAAGTTTGGAGGGGAAAAAAATAATTATTAGAATATTTTAATAGGATGCCTTGAAATATAAAGAGTAAGATATAAGAGAAATTATTGGGCAAGTCGAGTAGAATCCTACCCCCTTTTATGAGGGTGTGGGCCCTACTTATAGGACTCATATAGGGCCCACCTTCTATGAGAGGGGAGAGGCTCCACTATATAAACTTTAAATTTTTTTGAGATGTAAGGAATAAGGTGGTTGATACTGTATCGTACCGGCTAGTATGTACCGTACCGGTACGTGTGTTGATACCGAAACATCAACATTTTGTATCAGTTTAAATACCGGCCGATTTTGAGCGTTTCGACCGATAACGGGCGTATCGATTAGTACATAAATAAGCTTTCTTTCTTTTTTTTTTTAAATTTTAATTTTCATGATTTTTGAATTTTTGTAAGGGCAGAATGGTAACTTACTTGCATTAACTTATTAGTATTATTTGTTTTCTTAGTATGCTAAAGTCTAAAGTCTAAAACTATGAATAATTTGTTCTGCATTGAAGTAATGTTTTATGGTAAAATTTTATTTTTATTATAATATATATATATATAATAACAATAAAGCTGAAACGGTACATAGGTATTGACCGGTACTGAAATATATCGTTCTACTAATTAAATTAGTACAACCTCTGGTACGAGATTGACCCCCTTGGTAATGAGTATTAAAACAATAGATAGCTAAAATAGAAAGAGTGATTTTTTATTGTAAAATTTGGTTAAACTTTATAAAGATGGATATGAATGGTCTTATAATAATAACCATAACAATGAATGTAACAATTTATAAAATAAAATAAAAATAACGAATTTAACAAGCCAATAGCTTTGTAACTCAACTAACACTTTTGATATTTTTAACAGAGGCACTAAGGGTTCAAATCCCCTACCCTTGTTGTAACTATCGAATTAAAAGAAAAGAAAAATGTAAAAAATGGCGATGCATTGGAGTACTAGATGCAACACAGGCACAATATATGTCCAAAATTAACCACGTTTAGTGCTCCATTTCATTGGATGGAAGCCTTGCCCTTGTTGTAATAATACTAACTTGCCCTTGTTGTAACAATACTAACGGTGGTGTGTTTTCATGGTGTTACAATCGATTACAAAGATGACAACAATGGCAATATAGTAAATGGCAAAATTAGTAGTGGGCCTTTGATGCTAAGGCTTCACAATGGTGGTGGTAACACTATTAATGGCAACATAATGACAATGGTGATGGTAAATTAAGGAGATGGGAGCAATGTCATACGATGATAATGGAAATTCCTCTAGGCCTTGCTATAAAGATTGTGAAGGCTATAGCAATTAGGGCTGTATATGAATCAAGTTGTTTATAAACAATTTGAATTCAGCTGGAGGAAAAACTTGTTTAAATTCTTTTGTATTGTAAATGATTCAAACTTAGGGCCAGCTTTAGGCTTGATAATTAAACAAGCCAAGCTCAAATATAATAATATGTTTGTGAACAAACTCATGAACACGAGGGCTCGAATTAACTATATATAATACTACATATTTATATATATATATAATTGTTTAAAATTATATTTATATAAACTTGAAATTGAGTTGTATAAGTTTGTAAATTAGTTCATATGACATAAAATTAGTATTTGTAGTTTATTCAAAACATAAACAATCTATTTGTAGTAAAAATTCATAAATTTGTAAAGGGGTAAAAATATACTTTAGTTATAGTTTTATTATAAATAAAAAAAAGAATAAGTTAATCAAGTAGCTTGCAAATAGCTCAAGCTTACTCGACAAGTAAATGAACCAAATTTGAATATGTAATCTTGTTTGGTAATGAGCTTAAACTCAGCTCGTGTTCGAAATAAAATTAAATAAACAAGCCAGAACTTTTTAATTCTCAGCAGCTTGTTTACAACCCTAATAACAATATATAGACTAATATTGCTGGCAATGACAGTGTGATGACAGCAACAAAGAAAGCAATGAAAGTGGTATTAAAGAGATGATAATAGCAGTGTGTGGGGTTGTGATGGCAATGGCTACATTGCGCTAATGGTATTAGTAGCATCAATGACGTACAGTATGGTCCTGTGCGGTGATTATAAAGGGCTGGTGAAGAGCAATGAAGATGGTAGTGGCATTGCTATAATAATATGGTTGTAATGTGAAAGCAGTAGTCATGGTATGGTGATGGGGCAGTGGTGACAGTGACATCAAGTGCATGCAATAACCATGATGATGAGAATGATCGTGGTAGCGACAATAGGGTTAGTGGAAATATTAATGATGGCGTCAATAGTAAGATTTCACAAGTTAGATTACTGATATATATATTATATATATATAACTGAATATTTGAACTCGTAATACGTTATCACTTAAATTAAGTAGGATTTCTATCAATTTCTGCTAGGTCATAGAAACCAATAGGGCCTAGGGTGTGGGTGAGTTTAAGGTCTTTGAGTTCCGGTTTGAGCTAGTGGTATTTATGAGCTTACCCAAATGTATCGTAAGGTGTGGGACAATGACTGCCACATGCGAGTTCCTTTTTTTCCTAACAAAAAAAAAGTAAGATTTCTATCTTGTATCAATATAAAAAAAAAAAAAAAAAGTTTTTAATACCTTACAATTTAACATATTAATATTATAATATATATTTTTTTAAGTTTAATTATTTTATATTTAAACATAATTAGAATCTTGTCTTATCCTATTTTCATTAATTAATGAAATAGAAGTTTCATATACAAACACAATAATAATAAATATATATTAATAATTACTATTATTATGTCTTAAAAAATATCGTAATAAATACCTGTGCGGGTCGCAAATGAGGCCAATGGGCTCAGCCTCACTTGGGCTCACAACTTATTTGTTTGTTGGGCTGAATTTCCTACTATGAGTAGTTCTCCAACTAAGGACTCAATGAGATCACTTTTCTCTTTCTCGGCAACACACTACTTCCTCTTCTGCCCCTCGGATATTCTCTCTATTTCACTTTTCTATTGCCACTGTTCTCTCCCCTCTTTTTTTTGACCAACCATTCTCTCTTATCCTCCCTTCCTATTTATAGTGCTCAGCTCAGACATAGGTTATCAATGCTCTCATAGTTTGTGCAACAGAGGGTCCAGTAAGATTTTCTCTAAGTGGGAGGTCAGGTATGGGTGGCTTTGGGACTTGGTTCCCACCCCCGTCGGCAGCTCGGCAGAGTTGGTGCGCTTAGTGCTACGGAGGGTCCAATCAGGGGGATGGTAAGTGAGAGTCTAGACTTGGGTGGCTTTGGGACTTGGTGCCCACTTTAGTTTAGAGCTAGGTAGTGGCGCTTAGAGGGCCTTCTCTGAGCCAAACAAAGACGATGCGCCGTTCACTGACACTTCCGGACATGCTCGGTAAAAATATGTCGAGCATAACTTTAGTAGTGAAGCTCGGCCCCCCGAACTGCGATAGCGAGGGTTGGCCTTAGGGCTTGATCCAATGACGTGCTTGGAATGACTGCCTGAGTGCCCAACGGCTAGGGGCTGAGTGGGCCCAACAGTTCGGGGATTCAGATCTTTACCCGAGAGATTCCACGCCAAGATTACGGCAATAGAGGAATCAAAGGATATTGACAAGATTCCTTTGACTGAGTTGGTTGGAAACTTGCAAACCTATGAGCTAGGGCTATCAAGAATTGGCAAGTCAGGTAAAGGCAAGAGCATGGCTTGAAGAAAAGAGCAATGACACAGATGAGTCTTTCGATGATGAGATTCAAGAAGAAATCCTACATTACAAGGCATTCAAGAAGTTTATGAAGAATGCCAATGGAAAAAGCTTCAACAAGGACCGTAGGCAAACTAGTTCTTCTCAGTTCAAAAGTCAAAACAAAAGGAAGAAGGACACAAAGGATGGTGGTCAATATGCTGTTCCCGCAGGACCTAAGTGCTTTGGATGTCATGGTTTCAGACACATGAAACAGGAGTATCCCACATATCTCAAGAGTATTGGGAGAGCAAGGCACTTGCTGCAACCTTAAGTGACACCAAGCCTGAAGATGATTCTGACAATAAGGATGACGGAATCTTGAATACCTTTACTACCACAATCAATCCTACTGAAGGGATTGTTGAAGACGTGGACGAAGAAAACGAATTAGTAGATTCTAAGTATGAGAAGATGGATGATCAAGATGATCTCCATACAACCTATGAGAAACTGTACAAGCTTTATGAGAAGTATAAGAAATTGTATAGGCTGGCCACCAAGAAACTTAGTGATGTGGAACGTGATCGTGAAGAGCTGTTCATAAAGTTTGATGAGGCAAATCAGACTATTGGAGCATTGAGGTTTAAGAAAAATTTCTTGGCAAAGAAGACCAAGAAGCTTGAAGCGGAGCTGTTTCAAGTTAGAGCTCAATTAGAGAGGACTTTAAGAGCAAAGCTTGATGAGATGCTCTACATTCAGAAATCTTCTTTGGATCGAATAGGTTTAGGTTATGGCATTTCTTCCTCTAATATTGCTTATACTAGTAATACTGTTTTATCCTCCTGCTAATAATGTGAAATTAAGAACAATGATATTGAAATTGAATTAGCTAGTGAGAACTTAGACAAGGGTAAATCTATCCTAAGAGCACCCCCTAAACAGGATAAAAAAGATGTTAAAAACCCTAGGGCTAAGAAGGCTAACTCTCAAAAGCCTAAATAGAAGAAGTAGTATCTATGTCATCATTGTGAAGCTGTCAGTCATACTCAATCAAATTGCTATAAGTAGTTAGCCACTCAACAGAGCAACAGCATCATCACATCTGGAAGCTATAATCAGCTTCAATCTTCTCTTGCTCCTCTTAGAAATCTTCTCAAAGCCCTCATGTTCCTTTCGAACTTGAACGGTTTCAGTTCCTCTCCCTCACTACCAGTTAAAAGGTTTAATCAACGAAAAGGTTCTTCCAAGATGTGAAAGGAAAAGAGCTCTAAGTGATTCTATCTCTTTCTTCTATCCTTCTATTTTTGTTTGTTGCATTACTTGTGTGTTTTGCTCCTAAACCCTAAACCCTAAACCCTTAAACCCTAAACCCTTAAACCCTTAAACCCTTAAACCCTAAACCCTAAACCCTAAACCCTAAAACCCTAAAACCCTAAACCCTAAAACCCTTAACCCTAAACCCTAAGCCCAAACCCCAAACCCCAAAACCCTAAAACCCAACAATGATAGATTGTGATTGGTTGTTTATCACTTTCTAATAAACTCACTATTTTTTGTACTTCACCTACAGTCTGCCATGTAGAAGTATAGAACAAGTGCGACAAAGTGAGTAGAAATTAGAGATGATTTGAATACAAAGAATCGTAATGTATTGAAAATTTCCCTTTATTACATTTTATTATTATTATTATTATTATTATTACTCCTTATTTAGTTTATCTAAAGAGTTAAACATTTTTGGGTTTATCCAAAAATCTCTGCCACAAAATACATTGCGGGAAATCTAAACCAAATATTTTGAAAAAGCATTCAGATTTGACGTTTAAATATAGAAAACACGGTTTCACTAGGTGTTTTACGAGAAAATAGTGAACAATTTTTTTAAAGAGTGAACAGAAAATAATTTACGCAGAAAAGAGAGTGAACAATTTTTTAAATAATGCTGAACAGAAAATAATTTTATGCAGAATGCTAGAAATAGTTTATGCAAAAAACAGTGAACAATTTTTTTGAGAAAACAGTGAAGATGGTGTGCAAAGAGCAAATTTTATTAATGTAGAAACAGATTTTATCAATGTAAAAAAATAGATGATCTGTACATCTAATGTAATTAATTTTCCATTAAGTTTACTCAATTTGGTTTGCTCTTCAATTTTCATTTGAATTTTCACGATTTTACACACACAACAAATTCAAATTTTTCAACATATTCGTACTATCTGTACCTCTAATGTACACAATTTTTCCTTGAGTTTTCACAGTTTTGTACATTCAATGAATTCAAATTTTGAAACAAATTCATACGATCTATACATCTAACGTACATACTTTTCCTTTGAATTTTCATTATTTTGTACTTTCAACGAAATCAAATTTCTCAACAAGTCTAGACTATTTATACATCTTATGTACACATTCACGATTTGCTACGTTCATTGATTTTTCTCGAATTTCTACATTCAACTAATTATTTGTACAATCTTGAAAAATGTCTTTGTTCTCGATTTGCTACCATACACAAAACAAGAATATAAACATTTAATCCTAAATATTTAGGACCAAACAGTTGTCTATTAAGATAGACGATCTTAATGACTTTTATACTCATCAAAATCAATCACTAGGTCTAGAGTTATTTTTCCAAAACTAACCTATCTAAAGCGTGTATCCACGTGAGTTTCATGCTATTTGATAATGCAACTATGCAAGTGAGTTTCTTGAATTATAGTCACTCATTAACTACTGCGAAAAGAAGATTACCAAAAACGAACAGTGGTGCAATATTGTCTTTTTCCTTTTTTTCGGCTAAGAATAGCAAGTTGCCTACATTGGATCACGTATATTCCTCCTACCATGCTCTCTTGGTGGTGATCTAACGAAGGGTCTAACCAATTTGAGTTAGGAGGAGTAAAGACTTTTTGGTAGATGATGACGGATCCTCATTTCATTTTGGCCCTTATATATTATAGTGACAATTTAACGTCAATAGCTGTCCCCACTCCCCACTCCACTCGAGTGGTGGTGGTCAGGTAAGGGATTGATTGTCAAAGATGATCAAACAACTTGATTATAGTAGTCGCATACACTGTCAAATAAATACATTCAAAGTTCAAATAACTTCATAATTTATCTGTCTATTTATATATAAGAACAATCATATTAATTAATTACGGATATTTCATTAATCACGTATGTCCATAGTCCATACAAGAATGATTAGGAATTTGATTTTTCATTTTGTTTGGGTATTTTACTCGAATATTGGCAAATTAATCATCATTAACACTAGACTTTTTCTTTTCTTTTTTTTTGAGAATCATCATTAACACTAAGACTTAAAATGCTATAAATACGGCAAAAGAGACGACTTGATCCATTAAAAAAATTAAAAATAAAAAAAAAATAAAAAGGGTGAAGTAGCGAGATTAATTAATTTTAAAAGTAAAGCGAAACACTAAAATTCGTATAAAAGGCGATGAGGAAATACGTTGCGAGTGCAATTGCTAATTAATACCTCATCGAGAGTTTGAATAGCCATTTACCCATTAGGGCCAGGAAGATGTCGTCACTGTCTCCACTTTTTTCATTTTGTGGTGCAACGAACGTTTGGTGGCGTCTCACCATCTCAGTCATATGATCATTTCCGGTCCGCATCATATCTAGGATTAATTTTAAGCAAACCCAAATGTCCTTGTTGGGTCTCGTGTTTCTTCAATAATTTGGAGCACAATTAAACAATTTTTCTTGCTGACCGTAGGACTTATATATTTTGGCATCCTAATTAAAATCTACCATGTTTTGAGATAGATATTGGAAACTTAATCTTGATCGAATTATTGAACATTACAACTCAAACAAAGATTACAAGTCATGAAATTAATTTCCCAATTTCTAGAACCTAACAGTTTTCATTTTTTTTTTTTTTTCATTTCATTTTTTTTTTAATTTCTCATGTCTCGATATTTTTTTGCTTTTACATATAATATAATGTTATTGGCGGTCCTCGTTTCATCTATATATATAAGTTTGTCCTTGCTAATAAATTATTAGCCTCTATAAATAAAACAGATTATAATAATAATGTTAGACTTCTAGTTTGGGAGTTCAAACTTCAAACCCCATGCATTTTATGAGAAAAAATGGGCAAATATCTTTTGAGCAAAAATTTTAGCGTTTTTCCCCCTTTCCCAAATTAATTAAGACAATACCTCTTTTTTGTAACTCGATTTGAGATAAATCGAGTTTTAAAAAAAAATTCTAGACCCTTATAGTGGCATTTTAAGGAGCCTATAGTGATGTTTTAAAAATCTATAGTGGCATTTTGTAACTTGACCTTTATGAACTCGAGTTATAGACAATTTTTTTTTATTTTTTTTTTTACCTATAACTCGAGTTCATGGAGGTCGAGTTACAAAACGCCACTATAAGTCCTTAAAACGTCACTATATGCTCTTTAAAACACTACTATAGGACCTAACTCAATTTATCTCAAATCGAGTTTCAAAAGAGGGACATTTCCCTAACTAGTTTTGGAAAAAGGGCAAAACGCTACATAATTTGCGCAAAAAGGGCATTTGCCCATTTTCTCCCATTTTATGTGTAAAAATTTTTGAGTTGCATGAATCATATCAATGACCCTTAAAAAGAATAATGGGTTTTTGGACATATAGAGCTTGGGTTAGCTCTACCCATGTACAAATGGCGGGATACTAGCTATAACAGTACTCAGATAAGCAGTGGCGGCCATACACAAGAGTGAGGGGGCCAAGGCCCCCCCCCCCAAAATTTTTAAATATTATTTTATAGTATATATATTATTTACATTTTTTAAAATGTAGTATGAAAAATTGAAGTTGGCCCTCCAAATTTTGAGTCATTTCAATGGTGCTCTTAAAAGAAATAGAAATTATATTAAAATCATATATATTTAAGAGGTTTAACAAATTAAACTATGTAGAAAATGATATTTTTTATACATGTCTAATAGAAGAAATACATGACTTTTATATACTC
This sequence comes from Quercus suber, assembly GCF_002906115.3. Lineage (NCBI taxonomy): Eukaryota > Viridiplantae > Streptophyta > Magnoliopsida > Fagales > Fagaceae > Quercus > Quercus suber. Next base: position 369,136 of record NW_027069969.1, read on the forward strand.
ATTAAAATTTAGAAGATGATAAATTCTTTTAGTAATTAATTTATGTGTGTGTATATATAGAGGTTTGTCTTAACTAATATATTAACATCACAACTTGGCCCCCCAAACCAAAATTTCTAGTTCCGCCCCTGCAGATAAGTCCATCAAAAATCGGGGAGATTTACAAAGATTGATATTTTCTTGTTTATAAAAAATATATATATATATATATATATATATATATATATATATATTAATAATAAAGTAAAGTTCTTATTTGCTTAGAAAAAAAAATTGATCATAATCATAAAATCTATACAAACACTCCACGTAAACTAAAATCTAAGGTGATCCCAGTTGACCAAATGGCCATGAAATTATTGGATGTTGTTAGGTTATTTAGATTTTAGACTACTGATGTATATTATGCAGCGGACATCAATTAAGTTCAATTGAGTCAAATTAGTCTATTAAATTTTCATCAATTATAGAAACTAGTATGTGACCCCGTGCTACCGCACAGGACTGGTTAATTATAATGATGCTATTGGCCAATTTTTTTGTTATCACACAGATGATAGAATTAAATCAAACAATAAAAAATATATATTGCATTTTATTATTTAAGTAATGCTATTGGTCTTTTTTTTTTTTTCTTATCATATATAGGATCGCATTAGATAAAACAATGAATAAAAAAAAAAACAGAATATTGCATTTTATTATTTAAGTGATGTTACAGTGAAGAAAAAAAGAGAATATTGCATTTTATTATTTAAAATATATAAAGGGACATTAAAAAATAAAAACTTATCATTGAGTTTGGAATCTTCTTGGAGACACCAATGAAGTGCTAATGTATGAGAGTGTGAAGTAAGGAAGAGTGGGATTGAACATTGTGTTTGAACCCGGCCTTACTCTGAGAAATCCGTAAGGAGGTGGAGAGGGTAGTGTGTGGATCTAGTTGGTAAAGGTTGAGAGAGGAGGAGACATGGGATAACGATATGGAATTAGGAGGAGATGATGTTTTACTTTTATAGTCTTTCTCGTTGGACTCCTTAGTTCTGGTTGTGGAATTAGAAGAGCTCCAGATTCTATTGAGATCACTCATAAAAGTGTGCAGGTGAGATGTTCTCACTTAGGCCAATGAGTATTATCATTGTGATTTTCTTGGCTTCCATATTAAATGTTAATGCATCATTTATTTGGGCACAAAAATTATAAAATTTAGATAAGATACATGACACAAAATTAGAGTCCAATTTATAATCTGCATAAAAGTGTGCAGGTAAGATGTTCTTGCTTAAGTTAATGAGCATTATTATTGTGGTTTTCTTGGCTTCCGTGTTAAATGTTAATGCATCATTTATTTGGGTACAAAAATTAGAAAATTTAGATAAGATACATGACACAAAATTGGAGTCAAATTTATAATCTAATTAGATTTTTTTTTTTTTTTGAGTTTTGGTTAGGACAAGTGGCGCAAAATTGAGAATCCAATTGAAATCTAATTGGATTTTCTCTCTGCTTCACCTATTATTATTATTATATATATATATATATATGAGCATATGCTGTCACCAATCACAAAGCAAATAATCACAATAAATTCAAGATAGCTATATGATATCGGTGACGGTAAAGACATGAAAAACCCAAGGAAAAGCCTTCCAGAGAAAAAGAACCAATACAAGGAGACCTTTTCCAAATGAACGATCAACCATAATGAGAAATTTTACAATCAAGGTTAAAACTTTAAACCTAGACTCTACAATCCCAATAGACCAACTTTTATATATCTGAATTCAACATTTTAGTAGACTAAATTGGTGTGTTATTATTTATATATAAAATGAAATTTTAACCTTTTTTTTTTTTTTCTAGGATTTACTTAAAATGAAAAATGACATTTTGCTTAAAATTTAATTGATTCTGCAACAATTAAAGCAAAGTTCAGAAAAAGACAAAAGTAAACTAATAACAAACAAAAAAAGAAAAACAATAGCAGTTCACGAATGTAGTGCGTTGCCAAGATGCCGATCCATAAATAATTGTGTAATTGTCATTAACTAATGAAAACTGGAATCTGCAAGGTGACACCAAGAGAGAAATAATGGTGAATTTTTTTTTTTTTTTTCTTTTGAGAAATAATGGTGAAAGAGGAGGTAAAATAATAATAATTAATTAAAGGGATAAAAGGCAAAGAGAAAGTCAATTGAAATAGTTTTTGTGCGGGTCGCAAATGAGGCCTATGGGCTCAGCCCCACTTGGGCTCACAACTTATTTGTTTGTTGGGCTGAATTTCCTATTATGGGTAGTTCTCCAACTAAGGACTCAATGAGATCACTTTTCTCTTTCTCGGCAACACACTACTTCCTCTTCCTCCCCTCAGATATTCTCTCTGTTTCACTTTTCTATTGCCACTATTCTCTCCCCTCTTTTTGACCAACCCTTCTCTCTTATCCTCTCCTCCTATTTATAGTGCTCAGCTCAGACGTAGGTTATCAATGCTCTCATAGTTTGTGCAACAGAGGGTCCAGTAAGATTTTCTCTAAGTGGGAGGTCAGGTATGGGTGGCTTTGGGACTTGGTTCCCACCCCCGTCGACAGCTCGGCAAAGTCGGTGCGCGCTTAGTGCTACGGAGGGTCCAATCAGGGGGATGGTAAGTGAGAATCTAGGCTTGGGTGGCTTTGGGACTTGGTGCCCACTTTAGTTTAGAGCTAGGCAGTGGCACTTAGAGGGACTTCTTTGAGAAAAACAAAGATGATGTGCCGTTCAGTGACCCTTCCGAACATGCTCGGTCAAAAATATGCCGAGCATAACTTTAGTAGTGAAGCTCGGGCCCCCGGACTGCGATAGCGTGGGTTGGGCCTTAGGGCGAATGAGAATGGGGCCCAATTACTGTGCGTTCGGAGCGGAGGCTGGGGCTGAGTGGGCCCAACAATTTGGATGCCGCACATTAGCCCCCCCTTGATTTATGCTCGGCGCCCAGCGTGAATCAAGGAACTCCAAAGAGCGCACGTTACGTGTTCAGTGAAGCGACGTCTGGGGCGTTGCAGGGTTCCATTAATGCACCCTAAAAAGGCGCGCTGGATCTGGCCAAGCGTTACAACCCTCATCATTGCCTGACGCTTCGTGAACCGGGGAGGCGCGGTTTGTATCGGGTGTTGGAGTCATCATAGCTTGTTAATCAATCTCCATAATGGCTGATTAACCGCTGCCCATCTGTTTTGGGTTCACTATAAAAGGTACTTTAAAAACTATTCCTTTACTTTACAAACTCTGAATTCTGCAAATTCTTCTCTGCCACGCATTCATCTGTGTCTTCATACTCCAGCCCAGAAATCTCTCTCTCCTTAGAACCCACAGTAAGTTTTCTTCACTTCTTTTCTCCATATCTCCACTTCGTCTTAAATTTTAGGATCCTAGGATGGGGTATTCATATCTTTTAGATACGGCTGCGGCCTTCAACATCCCCAGCGATGTGGAGGTCGCGTATTGTCACGAAAGCAAGATGGCACTTCATAGAGGGGGCAATACTACCTTCTTCCCTTTAATGGCCATCTTGGAGGGTGGGGTGAGGTTTCCCATAGACCCCCTGATGATAGACACACTTAGGTACTACGGCCTGTGCCCGGACCAACTTCCTCCCAATTTTTATCGGTTAGTGAGTTGTGTGAGTAGATTAAACCAGACCTTCAGTTTACAGCTAAACCAGCATGATATAAACCATATGTACAGTCTATGTGAAAGTAAGAAAATGAATTACTACCTCAAAGTGAGAGACATGAGGGTACGACTGATATCCTGCCTGCCCGATTCGAATAGAAATTCTGCCGGAGAGTTCGTTTTAGTGCGCGGCAATTGGTTTGTCGGCGAATTTCCTTGTCCGCTTACTAGGCAAGAAGTGGGTTCGTCCCGATCATTAATTCTCTTTTTTTCTTTTCTTTTCATTATTATGTACATATTTTTTTTTTTTTTGTTTGAGTTTATGCTCGGATGTACATGTACGTGCACTTTGCGTACTCTGATTTTCATTTCTATTGGTTATTTCAGACGGCAGGGTGTTCGCCCCGAACGTTAGAGCCGTGCATGTAAGGGATCTTAACTTCATCCTCAGATCCGAGATCTTCGTTCACACAGACGGGCAGCTTCGGGCCTCTCATCTTATACTCGGAGTCGACCCCGTGTATACCACATGGCAGAATTTTAGTCAATCTCTGCTAGTTGACAGCCCCCTTCTCTCTTACATAGACGTTCGGCACGCGAACTTTCTTCCCCCCAAGTTCACCGCAGGCGAGGCGCGCGAACTCGGTCCCCGGCACATTTGTTCTGACGAGATACCACCCGTGAGGGACCAATCAGCCGAACGTGTCTCCCGAGCACGAAGAGAACGTGCACACGAACAGATCGAGCAAGAAGCCCCCGCCCAACAAGAAGTTCAAGTTGACCAGGAACCCCCACCCACAGATACAGAAGTAGTTGGCGAGTCATCAGGCGAAGTTATGGTGACTCGAAAGGTAATGTCAATCACTCACTTTGTCCCCGGAGCCCGATCTGCCGGGAATCAGCAGCAACAAGAACAAACACAAGGTCGCACCCAGCCTAGTCCACCACCGCCGACAGCTCCTGCACGGCAAAGGAAGAGGCCGCGCACTACCGAACAAACTCCAGCTGACCCGGTTTATGCGCGGTCAAAAACGCCCCCTCGTCCCTCGAGCGGCATCGTGATTCGCAAACCCGCGGCCCAGACGGGGTTGAACGTGGCGTCTTCTTCCCATGCCGTGCCCGCGTGGCAGCCCTCCTTTATGATGGACGGCAAACCTCTCCCCTCGGATGCTCTTGTACACGTCTGGGGGAAAGGGACCGGTGGCCACATTGCCCAGACTTTGGCTCGGGGGCTCCTTCTGCCCAAGGATGTGCGTGCCTTCGAAGATGGCACTGACAAATCGATTGGGCGACGGCTGCAATGGCACACTGTCGCGGTAAGACCAAGACTCCTTTTTTTTTTTTTTTTTTTAAGTTTCCGTACATATGTTTTGCCAGGCCGCACAGCTGGCCTACATCCTTGACCGTCGCGTCACAGATCTGGCGGAGGATGCTGGCCGAGAGAGAGCTCTGAAGGACGTGGCCGAGGTAACTGCGAAGGAGAAAACGGTGGCTGCTGCGACATCCGAGAAGAGAGCTGCTGCTGCGGAGAAGGCGAGGCTGGCCGTAGAAAAACGGTACAAGGAACTAGAAGTTCAGCTGGGGGAGACCGAGCTCAAGCTGGGAGAAGCTGAGAGTAAGCTCAGTGCACGGTTCGAGGAGCTGGGGGATATGAGGGCGGCTTTGGAGGAGAGCGAGAACAAGTGGTACCAGGAGGGATTCGCGGATGCGGAGAACTCGGCAGAGCCGGTCATTCACGAGGCACGGCGGCTTGGCTTCGAGGAGGGTTGGTTGGCCGCTCTGCAGGCTTTGGGGGTCCCCGAGGATTCTCCTTTGAGGAACCCCGGCCAGATCCCGTTTCCAGTCCCCCCGCCGGAGCCGATGACCGCAGCCGGACGTGCTGACGAGGAAGAAACGACCAGCCTAAGGGAGTTGGTAGAACAGATTGATTCCCACATGGGGATAGAAGAGCCAGAAGTGGCCAGCCATCCTTTCCTCGGAGATCAGCTCGGCCAAGTTCCCGTTCACAATCCCGTCCAGCAGCAACCATCCGAGTCCGAGGCCCGAGAACGCCCTGCAACCTCCGCATCATGATTATCGAACTTTGCCCTATTTGCTTTAAAGAGACTTTCTTTCTTTTTTTTTTTTACTTTTCTGTCTTGGTTTGCTCATATCACCGGGTTGTGGTGATTAAACAATTTTAATTTTTGCTGGTCTTGAAACTCAAATGGCCGCCTTGTTTTGCGGCAGAGACAATGATTTTCTAATGTTTGCAATTAATTCTTGCTGTTTCTCTATTCTTTCGTTCCGTATTTATGCGATACTTGCCGGTGGGCCAAGTCCTGTTTCGTCATAAGGCGGGGACTTGGCCTGTTTACCGGCTTTATAGATCAAGCCGAGTGACAGGCTCCTGTCCCTAAGATAGAAATAATAAGGTTTACACCTGTCCGGCGATACGGGTCGAGCCGAGAGACAGGCTTCTGCCTTTAAGATAGAAATGATAAGGTTTACACCTGCCCGGCGATACGGGTCGAGCCGAGAGACAGGCTTCTGTCCTTAAGATAGAGATAATAAGGTTTACACCTGCTCGGCTATATGGATCGAGCCGAGAGACAGGCTTCTGTCCTTAAGATAGAGATAATAAGGTTTACACCTGCTCGGCGATATGGATCGAGCCGAGAGATAGGCTTCTGTCCTTAAGATAGAAATGATAAGGTTTACACCTGCTCGGCGATATGGATCGAGCCGAGAGACAGGCTTCTGTCCTTAAGATAGAAATGATAAGGTTTACACCTGCTCGGTGGTATGTCCTTTATCTTTATGGTAAGTGCAGTACAAGTTCTGGTTCCTTCTCGTTGGATCACCACCCATCCTGTTCGGTCACCTAAAGTAAGGTTGATGCTTGATCTTGTCTAGAATCTTATGCACCGACTCTTTGAACGCCACATTTACTTCCCCTGCCGACGCCTCTGATCCCTGCATCCTCACGTTCCCTCGTATCCTCGGGGAGAAACTGTTCTGCCGGGGATGATTTATCATTGGCGCTTTACCTTTGTTTTGCAGCCGGTCGTCCTCTAGCCGTTTATACTCTTCTATGCGCCTCATTAGCTGCCTCATGTCCTCGGAAGGTTTCTTAGTCAGCGATTCCCTTAGGCCTGAATCCTCGGGCAACCCCATCCTAAAAGTACTCGCAGCAATTTTTTGGTTCCCTCCACCGATCTCGTTGTAAAGCTCCCAATACCGACTGGCGTAATTACGAAGGGTTTCTCCCACCCTCATCTTCATTGACAGTAGTGCATCTACCGGCTGTGCTACACGGCTACAAGTAACAAATCTGACTCCGAACTCCTGTATCAATTCGGCGAAGCCGCGGATGGACCCCTTCTGCAAACCATTGAACCACCTGAGAGCGGTAGGGCCCAGGCTTAAGGGAAACACCTTGCACATCAGCGTGTCATTCCGAGTATGCAATGACATCATTTGGATATAGTGGCTGACATGTTCCACCGGGTCGGTCTTCCCGTCATAAGAGTTGAATGGGGGGCGTGTGAATCTGTCCGGCATTGGGGCGTACTCGATGTCAGTTGAGAACGACGACCGAGCAGCTTGGCGCAACGCACGGCTCATTGCGTCCATGGCCGCGTTGTGGTTCCGCTTTTCCTCCGGAGAATCTGAACCCCGATCTGGATACTCCCGTGATCGTGAGCGTTCTCGACGCTGACCCCTGTGTAGGTGAGATTCTCGCGAAGCTGAGCGCTCTTGGTGACGGCAGTAACCAGATTGTTCGGACCCTGCTGCTTGTCGCTCCTCCCCGGCACCCGGTCTTCTTGCTCGGTTGTCCTGATTCATTCTCTGGTGCTTGTCTTCTGCCTCCAACTCTAAATCTCTCACCATCCTTCACAAACGTTCAAGCTCCTCGTTTCTTTCATCAAACCGCCTTCGCCCCGAGGCACCGGATACCGTCCGTTGCGTTTGGTACGAGCCCTCTCCGAGTCTGGGACTTTCTTCTGCCCTCTCCTGACGCCTGTCTTCGCGCCATTTCTGCCTTCGTTCTCGCCAAGACGACCCCCGAGAGGATCCGACCGAGCCGCTTTCGGCATCACTCCCCAAACGGGTTCCGGACATCTATCTCGTGTGCGAGCCTCAGCTGAACCACAACAACGTAGGATGTTCCCACAGACGGCGCCAATTGTGCGGGTCGCAAATGAGGCCTATGGGCTCAGCCCCACTTGGGCTCACAACTTATTTGTTTGTTGGGCTGAATTTCCTACTATGGGTAGTTCTCCAACTAAGGACTCAATGAGATCACTTTTCTCTTTCTCGGCAACACACTACTTCCTCTTCCGCCCCTCAGATATTCTCTCTGTTTCACTTTTCTATTGGCACTATTCTCTCCCCTCTTTTTGACCAACCCTTCTCTCTTATCCTCCCCTCCTATTTATAGTGCTCAGCTCAGACGTAGGTTATCAATGCTCTCATAGTTTGTGCAACAGAGGGTCCAGTAAGATTTTCTCTAAATGGGAGGTCAGGTATGGGTGGCTTTGGGACTTGGTTTCCACCCCCGTCGGCAGCTCGACAGAGTCGGTGCGCGCTTAGTGCTACGGAGGGTCCAATCAGGGGGATGGTAAGTGAGAATCTAGGCTTGGGTGGCTTTGGGACTTGGTGCCCACTTCAGTTTAGAGCTAGGCGGTGGCACTTAGAGGGACTTCTCCGAGAAAAACAAAGATGATGCGCCGTTCAGTGACCCTTCCGAACATGCTTGGTAAAAAATATGTCGAGCATAACTTTAGTAGTGAAGCTCGGGCCCCCGGACTGCGATAGCGTGGGTTGGGCCTTAGGGCGAATGAGAATGGGGCCCAATTACTGTGCGTTCGGAGCGGAGGCTGGGAGGAAATAGAGTTAAACTCAATAATTCAACTAAAAGTCTTAGAAATAGAAAAGGAAAGAAAAATAAATATTTTTATTGTTTTACAATTAATGTAAACAAGAAAGGAAACAAAGACAAAAATAATATACACATTAAAAAAGGGTAATAGTAGATAAGGAAAGATAATAAAACAAGGCATTTAAGATAAATGAAACAGAAAATGCAAGAAATCTAGTTAAGCCCAAATTGGTGTATGCCATAAGAAGGGTGTGTATGCACTCTTCTACTAACGTACACACTTGAGACTCAAGGCATATTTTCAAAAAACATCCAAAACAAGAACCCTAACTACATGAAAAGTGCATACACTGATATGGACGCGTATGCATCTTATCCTATGTGTATGCATCTCAAGGCAGATTAGGGTTCTTACGTGTTTTTGACACAAACAGCAAAGTTTTGGCAAGGCTTAATTTTTTGACCCCTTCGAATGTTGAAAATGGGGGTATTTATAGGGGAAATGGGTAGCTAGGGTTTGACGAAACGTTTGGGCAGCCTATTGATCAAGCTAGTTGCCCTAGAATCTCATTAAAATGGAAACTAAGTGATTTTAAGCTTTTTGTCTAGAAAGTGCGTATGCCACAAATTGGGTGTGTAAGCATCATATAACCGACATACGCACTCTTTGTGAGCCTGGGCCAAATTAGGTCAAAATTGTCTTTTAGGCTTTGGCTTTGGGCTTTGGGCTTTAGGTTTGGACTGTTTTGAATCATGTTTAAGTTTGTCATCCTCATTGGGTTCCTCACATAATGCTAATCATTTTGGTAGTGATTTGATTTCTCATCATTAGGACCAAGGGGCCGGGATATAGGCCAGGACGAAATGGGGTGTCTACAATTAGCATATAAAGAGGCCCAAGATTAAGGTGATTCATATTGACTTTGTAAGATCTTGAATGCTAGGTCCATAACATATTTATTACCTTAAGCCCAAGGCTTTCCTTTTCAAGAGGCCTTTGAATTTAGGCTTATGATAGCAACTACGCTATGATCCTATAAACCTTTCAAGTTAAAACATACTTTTGAATTTTGGGATAAGCCTCTTATATGTGAGAACTTTTTTTCTTTTCATCCCAATGTCTTAAGGTATGCCATAACTTTTAGGTCATCCTTTGATGTTTTACATATTTTATGTGTCCTTTAGAATTAGGTGAACACAAGATATATGGTTGAACAAACAAGAGATATAAAGGGTATCCTATTTTGATAGGATCTAGGACCTCTTTAAGTGTGGGTAAGCTCCTTAAAGCTAAAGCAATAGATTAATAGGTCACTCACAACTAGGTGGTCCCTAATAATGTTGGAATTCAAAAGTCCAATGTTGGTTTAGGGCCCAATCAGATAGAAATTGACTTAAGGAAGTGTTTTTGGAAAAATATAACTCTTTTTGGACTAAATAAGCTGTTTTTTTCTTTTGGAAATAAAGACCACAGAAACCCTAGGGCATGCGTACACATACACATGTATGCACACACATGCTCAAGCTCTATGTACGCATGCTTTATGCATGCGTACACATACACGGCCATGTGTGCCCATGCAAGGGTTCCAAAAACCAAAAAGGAAAGGTTTTCTGCATTAAAACTTGGTTTAGAATGAATCTCACATCATCTGGAAGCCACCCCAAACCCCTATTTTCGACTATAAAAAGCCTGAAATGGTAGACTTTCAAAAGGAGGACGAATTTTGGTGGTAAAACACATAAGATTCACTAAAAAATATTGAATCAAAGAGAGAGTTTTTCATAAAACATACTCAAGCCAAATTTTGTTTGATTGAGACCTATTTCGGTCTTGATCTTCGAGTTTCAAAGGTCTACTAACTTATTAATGTAAACAAGAAAGGAAACAAAGACAAAAATAATATACACATTAAAAAAGGGTAATAGTAGATAAGGAAAGATAATAAAACAAGGCATTTAAGATAAATGAAACAGAAAATGCAAGAAATCTAGTTAAGCCCAAATTGGTGTATGCCATAAGAAGGGTGTGTATGCACTCTTCTACTAACGTACACACTTGAGACTCAAGGCATATTTTCAAAAAACATCCAAAACAAGAACCCTAACTGCATGAAAAGTGCGTACACTGATATGGACGCGTATGCATCTTATCCTATGTGTATGCATCTCAAGGCAGATTAGGGTTCTTACGTGTTTTTGACACAAACAGCAAAGTTTTGGCAAGGCTTAATTTTTTGACCCCTTCGAATGTTGAAAATGGGGGTATTTATAGGGGAAATGGGTAGCTAGGGTTTGACGAAACGTTTGGGCAGCCTATTGATCAAGCTAGTTGCCCTAGAATCTCATTAAAATGGAAACTAAGTGATTTTAAGCTTTTTGTCTAGAAAGTGCGTATGCCACAAATTGGGTGTGTAAGCATCATATAACCGGTATACGCACTCTTTGTGAGCCTGGGCCAAATTAGGTCAAAATTGTCTTTTGGGCTTTGGGCTTTAGGTTTGGACTGTTTTGAATCATGTTTAAGTTTGTCATCCTCATTGTTCCTCACATAATGCTGATCATTTTGGTAGTGATTTGATTTCTCATCATTAGGACCAAGGGGCCAGGATATAGGCCAGGACGAAATGGGGTGTCTACAATTAGCATATAAAGAGGCCCAAGATTAAGGTGATTCATATTGACTTTTTAAGATCTTGAATGCTAGGTCCATAGCATATTTATTACCTTAAGCCCAAGGCTTTCCTTTTCAAGAGGCCTTTGAATTTAGGCTTATGATAGCAACTAGGCTATGATCCTATGAACCTTTCAAGTTAAAACATACTTTTGGATTTTGGGATAAGCCTCTTATATGTGAGAACTTTTTTTCTTTTCATCCCAATGTCTTAAGGTATGCCATAACTTTTAGGTCATCCTTTGATGTTTTACATATTTTATGTGTCCTTTAGAATTAGGTGAACACAAGATATATGGTTGAACAAACAAGAGATATAAAGGGTATCCTATTTTGATAGGATCTAGGACCTCTTTAAGTGTGGGTAAGCTCCTTAAAGCTAAAGCAATAGATTAATAGGTCACTCACAACTAGGTGGTCCCTAATAATGTTGGAATTCAAAAGTCCAATGTTGGTTTAGGGCCCAATCAGATAGAAATTGACTTAAGGAAGTGTTTTTGGAAAAATATAACTCTTTTTGGACTAAATAAGCTGTTTTTTTCTTTTGGAAATAAAGACCACAGAAACCCTAGGGCATGCGTACACATACACATGTATGCACACACATGCTCAAGCTCTATGTACGCATGCTTTATGCATGCGTACACATACACGGCCATGTGTGCCCATGCAAGGGTTCCAAAAACCAAAAAGGAAAGGTTTTCTGCATTAAAACTTGGTTTAGAATGAATCTCACATCATCTGGAAGCCACCCCAAACCCCTATTTTCGACTATAAAAAGCCTGAAATGGTAGACTTTCAAAAGGAGGACGAATTTTGGTGGTAAAACACATAAGATTCACTAAAAAATATTGAATCAAAGAGAGAGTTTTTCATAAAACATACTCAAGCCAAATTTTGTTTGATTGAGACCTATTTCGGTCTTGATCTTCGAGTTTCAAAGGTCTACTAACTAATTTTGGTTTGGCTGTGACTAGATTGACTGAGGGGAACGGTCAAGATCAAGCTAAGAAGCCTTTTTTATGGAGGTAAAAGTTCTAGCTTCATCTTTGTTTTCCCCTTGTTTTAATTCTTGTTTTATATGTTTTATTTGCTTTATACGTGCTTTAACGTGCCTGTTTAGTGTAGGTTTATTTTGCTTTTTTTTTTTCTTTTCTTTTCTTTTTTTGAGAAACCGGTAAGGAAAGTTTATTAAAGTAAATCAAAATGAAAAACATCATCCAAATCACGTGGTAGGTCTTCCAACCACACATCAGTATCAATAGATAAAACTGCTCTACGTGCAAGGGCATGGACTAACTTATTACCCTCATGTCTAACATGAACAAAACTACAACATGGCAAAAAAGAAGACAACAGTTTAATCTCATCAATGATATGCCTGAAAGAAGCCTTAGAGGGTTTTGTATTATTGATGGCCTTGATAACTTGTAGAGAGCCACCTTCCACCACAACCAGAAGGATGATAATCTCTCTAGCAAAGGAAATGGCCCGACTAGCAACTAGGGCCTCCACCATCATCGCAGAGCTTGGGAGTCTAATCTTTTGACTGAGAGCACCAATAATCAAACCTACTAAGTCCCTAATCACCACACCCAACCCAACACAAGCTTGGTCCTCAAAGATAGCCCCATCAAAGTTAATTTTATAAAGACCCTAAACTAAAGGAGACCATTTGACAATCTCACTGGGCAAACTCATCCTCGGATACTTCTTATGCACATCATGAAATTCTTGCAATAACTCTGACGCTCGATCCAGCGCAACCCCAACATCCCATACAGATTGACGCTTCCATAGTCTATTTCGACACTCCCATACAGCCTAGGCAATCATGACAAAGACGGCAACCTTGCTTTTTTGTTTTTAGCATGTTAGATTGTTAGGTTTTAGCTTCTGCTTATTTAGTGTTCCTATTTTCTAGGTTAGGGTTTAGGGCATGTATGCATGCGCATGCTTACTGCATGCATACGCATACAATTGGACTGCGCACGCATGCTCGTGCCTAGAAGCCCTAATCCATGCCTTGTTACTTTTGTTTCCTTGTTTTATTTATGTAATATATTTCTGTCCTGAGTTGGTATCCATGCTTATAAGTATCTGCTTCCATGCTTTGCTTTGCTTAGTTTTTTTGTTTCTTTGATGCTAGTAGGGTTTTGATTTTTTTGTTTACTATGAACATGCATATGAATATAAATATGCATTGATGCATATGGGATGTGATGCAATGAGGTAAGTAAGGTAAGTCATGCATTTACATGAACATGCATTGATTTGAATATGTCCTTGTTTCATTTGTTTAACATGAACATGTTTGGTTGAATGCCACGTCTTTGATTGTTTAGATGTAGTAACATGTTTGTTTGACTCTATCTTATGGCGTTTCTGCCCTTGGATATGTTTGCTCAATGCTATAATAGATGAATGATTAGGTTTGGGATAATTATACCATGTTTGTATGTCTTAGATGCATGTCAGAGTGTGTGTGATTTAGAATAACAATATTGAGTGTGCCTTTATTGGGATTAAGATATGGAATATAATGAGTGGAAGCCAACCCACAGGTCAAGTGAGGTTGGGTGCCTAACACCTTCCCATCCCCATACCTAAACTCTAAACACGTGCTCTGGTAAAGATCAGTCCTTCTGCAAAAAGGGCGTTATATTAGTTCCTAGACCTATACTAGGTGGCAACTCCATTTACACCCTCCGTCATGGTCCTCCTAGGATCCAAGGGATTCAACCAAGCATATCAACCATATCATATTCATCAACCAAACCAAATGCATGTTCATAGTATTATGCATGACTTACCTCACTACATCATAACACCCATGTATAAATGCATGAACATATTTAAATGCATGTTCATGATAGTCAAGTAATCTAAAACCCTAATAAACATCAAAGAGAAGAAACAACAACAAAACAAAACAAAACAAAACAAAGAGACAGAGACTCAAGGACAGGCAAAACAGGTTAAACAAAAGGTAAAACATGTAAATAAAACAAAAGAAAAGCAAACAGGAGTGAATTGGGGGGTTTTGGGCAAGAGTATGCGTGCGCATACATAGGGAATGCGTACGCATACATAGGGAATGTGTACGCAACCCATTTGTATGGAACCCTAACCCAGAAACTACAAAATAAAAACACTAAAACAAAGAAACTAACAACCTAACATGCTTAGAATACAAACATAAAGTAAATCTAGACTAAACAAACATATTATAAGCACATAAACACATATAAAACATAAAGAAACAAAGAAAATCAAAGAAAAGCGAAGAGCCAAAGTTAGAAACTTTACCTCAACACTGAAACTCTTTAGAGTGTATGATTTTGACTGTTCCCGTCAATCAATCTAGTCACAACCAATTCAAAATGAGTTTAAAAACACTAGATCAAGACCAAAAAAGGTCTTAATCAAATAAAACTTGACTTGAGGATGTCCGTGAAAAAGTCTCTCTTTGATTCATTATTTTCTAATGAATCTTGTGTGTTTTACCACTAGAATCCATCCTCTTTGAAAAAATACCTTTTATGGCTTTATATAGTTGAAAAATATGGGTTTGGGGTGGCTCCTAAACAATGTAGGATTCGTTCCAAACCAAGTTTTAAATGCAGAAAACTTGCCTTACATAGTTTTTGGAACCCTAGCATGCATACGCAAAGCTTGAGCATGTGTACGCATACACGCATATGCGTACACATTACCTAGGGTTTCCACGGTCTTTCTTTTCCAAAAATAGTTTATCTGTTCCGAAAATAAGTTACGTTTTCTATAAACACTTTCGTCAAGTCAAATTTCATCTGATTGGGCTCTAAACCAACCTTATTGGAGAACGGGGGTCTGAGTTGTAAGGAGTACAAAATGCAGTGTCTATGGTCCTCAATCCAGTTTTTAAAAACATGATTGTTGTATTGAAGTTAACTTTTACAAAAGGGGTGGGGTGGGGGATAAGATGTCCCATGAGCTACAATTTTATTAATTGGTCAAACTAAACTTAAAGGACCAATTACTTTCTTTTCAAATTGCCTCATGGTGCGATTTTCAATCATGTCACAACAAATAACTACAAATAATATGAAGCTTTATAAAAAAAAATCACACCATGAGGTAGGGGTGGAAAAATTGGACATGACCCGCTAACCCAACACAACACGACATAAAATTAACAGGTTATGGGTTGAGGCTTAACGAGTTCATGTCATATTCATGTTGACACGGCTGACCCGTTTAATAAACGGGTTGAGTTAGTGTTGAACATATAGAACCTGTTTAGCCCATTTGACCCATTTAATTAAATGACATTTTACCAATATACCCTTCAAACTCTAGGTATATAAACTTTTTAGTTGTTATAGTTTATTTTATTTAACATATTGTAATTAATTATTTGTGATATTGTGATATGCTTTAGTTTTGAATAATTATTTATGATGTAGTTACTCGTTAGTTCTAAATTTTATATTAAAAATATTCCTTTGTTTGTTTTTTCATTTTTTTTTATTTTGATAAAATCTAATAAGCAGGTCAACACAACTAACCCGTTTAATAAATGGGTCATGTTAGGGTTGAGGAATCTTAACCTGTTTAATAAACATGTCGAGTTAGTGTTGACCTATATCGTCGAATACTTATGAGTTAACACGACACGAACCCAACACGCGAATACGAATTGCCACCCTTACCATGAGGCAACTCTAACCTACGGGTGTGCATGGGTCGGGTTGAGGGGATTTTTTGACTCAACCCACCATGGTGGGTCAAAAAAAATTTAACCCAACCCAGCCTAACCCACATGGGTTGGGTTGGGTCGGGTTGAACTCATGGGTTTGAAAAATTTTTATTATTATTATTATTAAATTTATTAAATATATTATTATTAGTATATTATATATATATATTATTTTAAATATATATTAAATATGGGTGGGTCGGGTCGGGTTTGGCGAGTTTGTAATTTTAGGACTCACACCCAACCCGACTTGCTATAAAAAAAAAAAATTTGTGACCCAACCCAACCCATCAAGCCTTAAAAACCGATCCAACCCGACAGGTCGAGTTGGGCCGGGTCAGGTTTGACAAGTTTGTGGGTTTTATGCACACCCCTACTCTAACTGAAGAAGTTATAGAATATAAAAATAAATAAAAAATAAAAAAATTGGTATTCTATTGTCCTACATAAATGAAAAATTATCTTAGGAGATGATATCATGAGACATATTTGTGAAGTATTTTGTGAAAAATGAAAATTCCCCAAAAAGAAAAACTGCCATAAGGACCAACCGGAACGTGGTTAACCTCACCCAACAAAGCGCGTATAGAGATCTCATCAGCCATTATATTTTATTATAATTATATTGCTTCGAACATAATCATTTGGAGCAACCAGAGGCGAAGAAGAGGCAAAGATCAGTAAAACCATAGAGTATAGAGTGTGAGGCCAGAAACCAACAATAATCATTTGAAGCTGCTTTTACATCTTCCATAATATTATTAAATAAATAAAAATTATTATCCCAAGAGCATTAAAACATTTACATTAAACTTTATTCAATACAATAGTAGTACTTTCAGCCAAAAAAAAATACAATAGTAGTACTATTATTATATGTATGATATTTATGGGATTCTGGAATCCTCAATTATTGTTATGTTTGGATTCAGACGTTTAGATTCGGAGTTAAGCTGCAGCCTACAGCAGCCACATTACAAAAAATACATTCATAGTGCTCCTGTGGCTTTCTTTCTCATCAAAACAATCATACAAACCGAGTCGACGACATTTATCTCTAACTCTCTATGGACTTTTTGAAGAACAAGATCTGTAGTCTCTGTTCTGTGTTCTGTTGCACTACATAATAATAATTGTTATCCAGGTCAGTCTTTTCTTTTTCTCAAGTACAATTTCCACTCTGCATGTCAGGTTACTCTTTCAAATTCTTTGACTTGGTATTAAACTTCAAATTCTTCTTCCTCTATTATAAATCTTTCTTCTTCCTTTCTTTTTATGTATGTCTTCGTCTAATTATTCTTTGTGTTTGTGAAATGTAGCTCTCTCTTTTTTTTGAAGGTGTTGTTATCATGTTAAGGGGGATGGGGGTGACTTTCTTTTATTCAAAATTTCCCCTCTTTTCTGGCTTCTGGGTCAATGTATTTTCTCTGATTCCAGTTACTTTGTTCTGGGGTTGTTGAATTAAAAGGGGTTTTAATTATGCTTTCTACATCAGTGGACTGAAGACTGTATCTGGGGAGTTGGGTTCACTAAATGCCTATATAAAAATTTGATCTTCCAAGCTTTTTAATTTGGGAACATAAACATTTCACCGTTGGTCTGATAGTTTAAGATTAATGTTCAAGTTGGTTGCTTTGTTTATATATGTGTTTAAAATTTTTAACCAATGAATTGATTGATAAACTTCAACCTCGATGGTCTAATTTTCTTTTATTCGGAAGAAGAAAGTTTGCAATCCTTTTGGGGCCAAGAAGGGGTTCTTATGGTGGTCTGCTATTGAAACTGCTAACTTGTAGCTGAGCAAATTATAGTGATTGCTCCAGTGATTTTGTTTTTATCCATTCTTTTTCTTTAACCAATTTATTAACCATGAGATTGTTAGTATGTGGAACATGATTAATCTGCAGTCCCCACCTTTTCATGACTTAAGCTTTTAAGACTAATTGGACTGATTTTTTTATAACATGGTTTCCTCTGGTGTTACCAGATGGCATATGGCTGATCACTCAACTGGTGGTCTCTTTTGCAGGTCTTGGACATGTTTCTTCGTACCCATTTGTTGATGAATTGGATTTGACATGGTTTCTTTGGCTTTCAATTCGGTGGTTTACATTGTGGGTTGATCACTCCCTGCCATTCAATTTAGTTGTCTAACTATGCAAATATCATGGGAATTCCAGGTTACTGTATTAAAAGAAGAACTGTAGCAGATTCTTATCATTGAGATGTGACTTCTTGTTTCATCTTTGGAGGCAAAAAGAAAAAATAGAGATGTAGACTTGTGTGACTTCTTGTTTCTGCTTTGACCATATGACGTTTCTTTGTAATGCACCTATATATCTTGTTTATTCAACCCAATGAAGCCTTCAATTGTAAGCCTTGTATCTCAAATTCATTTTTAAATTTTAAGCTTTTTATAGAGTTGTGCCATACTGCATTTATCGATTTCGTAGGTGGATGAGGGTTCGGCTGCCATCTAAGACCATGAATCACAATAGTATCATATCGTCCGAACAAAGTGAGGCCACCAGAGGAGTCAAACAGCCATATTATGCTACCCTCTCCCCAGTACATAATTTTTTTACCATTGAATCAGAAGGCAATAGTTTATCAGCTAGTGAATGTTCATCTTCACATCCATTGCCTTTCATTCATACTGAATCTTTTAGTTCTCCTACTCATACCCTAGCATCTACCGTCCATCCTCAAAAGCATTGTTTGAAATCTTTATCAAATAGTCCCCTGTCTCCTGGTTCTTATGTCCAAAATTCTAAGAGCACATTTTCACGTGCATCCGTGTTCTGTACCAGCTTATACCAGTCTTCTTCATCAAGCTCTGAAACCCATCGGCAACTTGGAAATCTCCCATTTCTTCCACATCCTCCATCCTATAACCAGTCCATTTCTGCTGTTGATTCAAAAGCTCCATTGCTTTTCAGTGGGGATATAGACAATCAATATGATGAGGAGCATTCAGACGCTCTTATGAAAGACTTTCTTAATTTTCCTGGAGATGCTTCCGATGAACTTCATGGTGTAAGTTGTGCAAGCGACAGTCTAGCACTAACAGAGCAATTGGAGCTACAGTTTTTGTCTGATGAACTTGACATGGCTATCACTGACCATGGAGAAAATCCCAGGCTTGATGTAAGTATCTTGCAACCATATCTATTTAAATTTTAATTAAGTTTCAGTTTTTCGAAACTTTATTTTATACTATAGCACCATGTAGAGGGTAAGGACAATAGTAAATGGTGCTGAATCCAATATGACTTGATATTCATTTAATTTAACTTTTGGCATTATCAACAAACTTTTATTACAGTTCAAAAGAACGGAATGAATGAAATACGATTTTTTCTTTTTGAGTCAAATATAAAATCTCAGGGAGGGGGGAGGGGGAATGAATTTATTTGTGCATCAATGCTCGTATGTATGTGCCTTTTGGGACTGCTGCATATTCTTCTACTTACTAGTATTTGCTTTGGCTGTTGTCTTTCATCTAGGAAATTTATGAAACACCACAAGCTCCATCAAAACCAGCCGTAGAATTGACATGCAATCAAAGTTCTCACTCTGTGGTGGAAGCTCTTGATGATCTTTCAAGTCAGCCATTTCCTGGATCAGCCACTCTGCACAAGCCAAGAATGAGATGGACACCTGAGCTCCATGAGCGTTTTGTGGAGGCTGTCAGCAAGCTTGATGGGGCCGAAAGTAAGCTAGTTACTTGTTCTATTCTATGATACAAATGGAGCTGAATTTTTTTTTTTTTTGGTTTGTTTTCACAGAAGTTTTTTTTTTTTTTTTTTTTTTTTTTTTTTTTTGGTTTGTTTTCACAGAAGTATCTTTTTTTTTAGTAAGTGAAGAATTTTCAATCTTATCAACTGTTATGAATAATTTGAAAGTCCTATTGTCTTTCTGTTACGTACGAGCCTGATTTGTTTGATTTGAAATGTAGAGGCTACTCCAAAGGGTGTATTGAAGCTTATGAATGTTGAAGATTTGACCATCTATCATGTGAAAAGCCACTTACAGGTACTTATTTGCATTTACATGTATCTGCTGAATTATGTTTAAATGTTCAATAGGCTACAAGTCATACTAAGCCTGTGTTATTTTATGTCTATGCAGAAATACCGACTTGCCAAGTATATGCCTGAGAAAAAAGAAGGTAAAAGAATATAAAATGGAAATAGAGTGATGCTTATGTTCATCATTATTATAATCATCTTTCAGAAATGATCAAATCATTTCAATATAAGCATGTAGATCTATTCATTCTTAGCAGCTTATTTTGTCAATGAGCTCTAGTTCAAATGACACCACTTCCTTTGTAAGAATAGAGAAGAGGGTGATATTGAGGGTTCAAGACCCTGTAAGGTGCATATGTAACTTACACACCAAGAAAATAAAGGTTTCAGCAGCTTGCACCCTGTTTTACCAGCAAAACTCTTTGGAGTGATACCAACTATTATAGCAGTAGATGAGATATATATTCACATGCACACACACATTATTCATGTCTAGACCCACTTTTCTTCACCATATAATGTTCCAGTCTCCTTGTCTCTTGTTTCTTAAGATGCTTGATATTTGTACTTAAACTCTTGATGATGGTGTACCTGTTGTACACCTCCAGTGTGCAAGGCTATGCCCTCTCTTCCTTTATCGTTAATGAAATATGTACTTACAAAAAATAATAATAATAGCACACTAGGGTTTTCATTTACCATAAGAAAAAAAAAATAGTAATAATATTTTTTGAAATAATAATGTGCAAGTGGTGTTATTGGTTAAGTATCATTGTTGGACCCAGCCCACTAGCTTAAGCTTCTGAGTTAAGGTAATATCTCAACATGTTAGATCAAGCTCTCTCAAATCCCAGATCCGAATAATTGACATAACAACAATTAGTCATGGATTTCGAAATAGCAAGCACAAAGTTAAAGGCAGAGCCCTATTATGGGAAAATTAATTTTAGTTTTGGCAAAGCACTATAAAATAATGGTCCATTTTCGGGCCATGGCCTTGCCTGGTTTTGAAGATTTTCCCCCTATTTTCCTAAGAACATATCAATTGTATGTAACTTTACTTAATGGCCCTCCTTGAGATTTTCTTAAATTCTCAACTACCACTTATTTGAATGCCCAAACATTTTGTTTCAGACCACCTTTACTTTCTTCTGCCACTTCTACTTTATTAGAACAAAGAGCATATAGAATAGGTGTCCTAAGAAGTCGAGAAACATTTCCCTATGTATAACTAAAACACTTTACCTTTTCTTTCATTTGGATGGGAAGTTTGCCATCTTGTTTAGACTTTCTTAGAATGATTAGTTTTTATATCTTTATATTTCTATACTAGTGTTTTTATCTTTCGTACTGTTGTAGATGTTTGCACTCGAATTTTTCTCTTGATGCTTGTTGCTCTGTTGGTGTTTTGCTTTGATGTTCTATCTTTCTTTTTATTTATTTATTATATTTCTCTGATTTTGGTTCATACATGTTTAAGTGATGTTATAATGTAAACTTCCTAAAAGGACTTGATTTTTTATATCTTTCATAATATCTAAAACTATTAATGCTCTAATGGTTCCACCACTAATGCATATTTTGAAAGAAAAAGTGGTGAAAATATACAAGTTAGCACATAATCATTTATCCCAAATGTCAAAATTTTAAATTTTGGTTGCTCTAAAGGCCCAAGACTTATACCTAAGAAAATTGACATTGCCTCTTGTATGTGATCTAGACTTTGCCTACAAATATTTTATACAATATATATGTGTATATATACATATGCACATAGGTTGAGCTCAAGTTACACCGAGTGTAACATTTGCCAATGTTACACTGAGTGTGTTTTTTAGTAGAGCCACTATTGGGTCACATTTTCTCCTACTTTTTATTCTTGAAATATATCTACAAGATCAAAGGACAATAATTATCTTATCTACAAAATATTTAAATTTAAAGTTTTTGTACTTTAATATTATACACAAGATGAATTATGGATCGTATAATAGACAACATTCAATTTACAAGAAATTTGGGGTATGTGTGTGTGTGTGTTGTTAGGAACAAAGAGACCATATTCCAATAGGGGAAGTTTTAAAATATTAATCTAATAAAAAATGATTTTTAGTGTAACAATTGATGAAGACTTACACCATTTCTAACTTGATCTTGACTATTTATATATATATATATACACACACACATGAATCCCTAGGTACATATATTGGATTTAAAACTTTGGATATAAATAGCTTTGGCCCGTTAACAAAAAAATTTTGGTCACTACCGTCGAAGATATCTTTTGTTGAGTAAGGATTGATTAGGGCATTGCAAGGAAGATCAAAGAAGCTGACCACTAAGTTTGATATTGAATGAGAAGAACTTGAAAAGAAACTAAGGAGCATTATCTATGAGTCTTGCACTTAAAGTATAATGTGTTGAATTTAACTTATCTCCAAGAATTATAGAAAACGTAGCCAATTAGCAGTAGCTCAACTAGCACTTCCTTCTCCCACAATAATGGAATGAAGGGTGACGTCAAGGATCCAAGACCCACCAGGTGCATATGTGAATTACCAATAAAAAAATAAAATAAAATTTACAGAAAAATTTCAGAGAAGATTGTAAATCAAAATCTCTTACAAATCGATTGCATTTGAGAAAAAAGTTGTATCAAACATGCTTGGAAGAGCATAGTGATATATAGATCCTTTTAATGCTTTTTATAGATTAACTATTCTATTTTCAAGCATGAAGGCTAAAATTTTGGAGGAGAATCAAGCCTCATTGCTTTTAATCTCATTTCCTTGATATGATACCTTGGTGATGTGCAACACTTGGATTGTTTAGAAACATTGTCTGTTTAAAGAAGAGGCTAATCAGGAATATAGCTTGATGTGGTTTGGTAGATGACTCACATGTAAGGGGGAGATTTGTTTAAATATTTACATGTGAGTGGTGTGGTTTGTTAAGTGGTTGAATCCCACATCAGATAGTAGCAACAGGAATAAGTAGTTACATAACATTGTTGGACTTAACCCAATAGCTTAAACTTGTGAGTCAAAGTGATATCCCTACATGTTGTGTCAAGCCCTCACATAGAGGTTCCTAGGAGTTAATTTCCAACTCTCACAAACCCAAGATCTTAATATCAACAACAATAATAAACATATATTAAGGTTTTTCTTTCTGTTAAATTTTTTAAATTCTAATTTCTTCTTTTATCAGCGATTAGTTTTACAAACACTATCCATGTGGAAACTCAGTTTTCTTCTTCAAATCATGGGAATTCTCTTTTCTCTTGCAAATTTATTTATTTTATGCGTTGAAGGTTCTGATTCTAGATTTCATATAATGCAGTGTATATAATATTCCTTATCCTTGATTATGCCACTCTTTCATATCTCTCAACTAGTATCAATGACATGTATCTTTCAAACTTTTTATTTCTTGAATGAAACATTATGTTCATTATCTACATGCTGAGATCTGTACCATGGTCTGTTTTTGAGTATTTGGGGATTAGAGTCCATCTCTCTCTCTCTCTCTCTCTCTCTCTCTCTCTAGTGCATTGCTGTCAAGGAGAATGTAAAAGCATACAACTGCATTTGAATATGGCAAGAAACTTTCTTTTGCAGATAGTTTAAATTTTGTCATGTCCTCTTTTTTTCCAGAGAAGAAGGCTTCTAGCTCTGAAGAAAAGAAAGCAGCTTCAACTAGCAATGAAAGTGATGGACGTAGAAAAGGGTCAATATTATTTTCATTTTTGTTTCCTAATATGTATTGTGTGTTGATATGTGTGTGCAGTATATATATTTTCCCTTTTTTCTTCTGTTGAAATAAAATTGTGAAATTTTCTATTTTGTCCTAGGAGCATGCACATAACTGAGGCTCTGCGAATGCAAATTGAAGTTCAGAAACAACTGCATGAACAGCTTGAGGTTTGTTTTATGCTTCGTTTATAAATCTGGCATTCTGAGTTTTGATCCTATCCCACTCTCTCGCTCTCCATCACTTAAGTAATCTTATATTTAAGCTTTTGGTCCTATCCCACTCTCTCACTCTCCATCACTTAAATCTTTTAAATTGATATTTTTCCATTTGTCCATTCTTTATTCTGTTAATCTTATTTCTCTTTTCTTATTAAGAGAGAGAGAGAGAAGCTAAAAAATCGATATATATATATATAGACCTCATGTGGGAAGGCATGAGGTTTTGCCAAGTAACGCATTCTATGCAAATGAAATTGAAATATTCTCAAGTGTCACATTAGAGATTAGCACAAATTAAATATTAACTTTTTATTTCATTTGGTTCAATTTTCAAGACTTTTCTAATTAAAAATAAATATTCTTTGTATCCTTTTGTTCAATGTTTCAAGACTTTTCATCTCTCACACATACACACAAAATTCTTTGCATTTTAATTCACCATTTTCACCTCTTGCACTTCTATCTCTTTATATATACCTACCCATAGCCTTTCATGCCATCTCATCTCAAATACACACAAACCAAAAACAATGTTTCATCTTTTGACGATACCTACCTAACTCTAACATTGATGTTTCATCTAATCCTAACCTGTATGAGTTGACTAGAACTAAGGAAGGAGGGCTGGTATTTTATATTAAGTGACAACAGCAATTATAACATTAATGCTATAATACATATACAACATTCTCCAAAATATCTTACATAACACATTACAAAATTATCCATTTATCGCATGGGTAACTTACTAGTATATATAAATACAAAAACAAAAACAAGGAAGAATTAGCTTTTCATCTCTCGTAAGTTTTAACAATATGACAGTTCATAGACATACTACATGTTATTCTTTGTTTTGAGATTTTTCCTTCACACAGGTCCAAAGGGCCCTTCAGTTACGCATAGAGGAACATGCAAGGTACTTGCAGAAGATCTTGGAGGAACAACAGAAAGCTGGCATTGCCTTAATTTCTCCTCCAACCTTGTCATCGCTGGCTAATCCACACCAAGATTCTGAAATGCAGCCTTCTTCTCCATCAGCTGGTGCATCCCCGCCACACCCAGCTGAATCTAAATCTGATTCATCTTCACCTCTGTCATCCAAGCATAGAGTTACCGATAGTAGTGATTCTAAGCCACAGGTATGCTCAAAAAAACTCCGTCTGGAAGAGAAACAAGAATCCTGTTCAGATGAGACAGTAGCTGGAAATGCTGTGTAATGACTACAATTACTTTGCTTGTTGTCTCCAACATTTGCTTCATCACCACAATGACCCAGCTCTTGTAAATGCGCCAATCCCATGTAAAGTTGTGACTGAATTGAGATTTGTTTAATTTGTATCTCTTGACAATTGACATTGTAGTGTTTTGAATGGAAGAGATTCAGTCCTTTCAGTCGGAGAGTTGGACATTGAACTAGTTTGTTATGTTTTTGCTTTTTGCTTTTTCCATTGGTAGTTCATTTTGTATTCTTCAACTGAACTCTAAATTTGCATTTGAATTTCTATAATGAATAGCCATGTATGATCCTAGTTTTCCAAATTTTTATAGTTTCCTTTAGATCTTAACGTAATCCAAATTCATCATTCAAAACCCATGTGAACTTAAAAAAATCAGCCACCCTTCTGCAATTCTACGTATGATGTTCAATTATGTCAATTTCAATTGATTTTGAGACTAAAAAAATGACAAGAACTTTTACAATAATCAATCACATCCATCACAAGTTAGATTTCAAAAATTTGTCTATTAATGATGTGAAATTCTATATAATATTTTAAAGTTACAGCGTAATATTTAATATTGTTACATTTATGTTGAGCCATATGAGCATAGCATGTTGGTCCACTTCTCTCTCTCTCTCTTTCTTAATGTAGAAGAGAGTGCATCTATAAAGTATTATTATTGGGTACTTCGGGAGTATATTCTGTCCCTCTCACATAGAGATGGATCCCTCTCACCATGGGGGCCCACCCCCATGTGGGAGAAGGGAGTATACTCCCGAACTACTTAATAAATTTTCCCCTATAAATTATAAAGTCCTAAATTAAATGATGCTATAAAGGTTTTTTTTTTTTTTCCTTTAATTTTTCAACCTTAAGTTTTTTCTTTAGAAACTTTTCAACCAAAAGTTGAAGACTTGGCTTTATTATTTTTGTCAACAACTTATTTAATTTTTTGCTGAAAGTGTGGTAAAGTATACTTGTAAACAAACATGGTAGCACAGCCTTAATTGCATCACTATATTCATAAGAGGGATAGAGAGAGAGGGAATTCACTAAGCTGTATCACTATATTCATTTGTAAGCATCATTTAAAGAAGCCAAAAACCTCAAAACGTCACACTATTGGGATGTTATTTTTCATTTGGGTCAAACTGACACTCTATCTCTCTACATTAGAATAGCAAAACTTAGTCTATTAAGATGTTATGTTTATTTGGGTCCAGCTGAGCCTTTCATCAAGTTAAAGAAAATTATAAGAAACCATGATCGTTTGAGATTGTTAAAATCATACGATGCTACCGATCCTAAACGATCGCAAAGATCTGGATCGTTTTGGGCAGGTGGGATTGTAAAATTGTAGAATCATAAGATCAAAATCAGGATTTTGACAACCATGTGTGGGAGTGTATTTCCGTGGCATTAGAGTGTTTTATTTAATCTAAAAGTGGAAGTGTAGAATTGTGGCAGTGTGGGAGTGTTTTTTTATTCTAAACGTGGTAGTGTTTTTGGTTTTAGGTTGGCATTTACATTATCTGAGCATTCTTCCTCTCAAACCATTTATTGGCATCGGGTAGACGATATGGTGTGTTGACTTTGGTTTCGATTTTTCTATCACTCTTGCTCTACCTCAACGTGCCGTTTGAGAGGCACTGAGTAGAGTTCAATATTGCAACTGCTTTGAATTTAGTAATGGTATTAACTTGACATGTGATTACTTTTGTCCAACATTTAGTTGATCTATTCTAATATTATTTATTCACCTTTGTCTTTGGATTCAGAGCACATTGAAGATGCTACTCTTTACCTTGATGCTGCATCTATATAAAGTTTCCAATTTGTTGGGGCATTTCATGTGTTGCTAGACCTTGGAGTTCGAGTTGTTTGCAGCTTGGAGAGCATGTGTTTTGTTGACGCAGTAAGCTAATAGTGTCATCACTATCATGTATATTTTGAAATATCTTTTATTGCTTCTTTCTTCTACTAATAAGATTAAATGACTTCACATGTGAACATTTCATAAACAGATATGTTTGTTTCAATATGTTTGCATGGTGTACATGCTTGCAGGTGTCCCAGCTTTTGTAGCTAACTTATTCAACCCATGTCAAGCATGTTGTAATTTACTAATTTGAATATGCTTTGAATCCTAGGTGCTAGCTTGGAACTAAAGAACTGATGCTGGAAGGAAAATAGTGGTCATCTCAACATATGTTTGTTAAACAAGATTTGTAGCTAAGTACTACCTGATATCTCATCGGTCATCCCTCTACCACTTGAGCCAAGGCCCAATTGCAACATCTTACCTACTATTTTCATTATTATTTTTTTGGTGAAGTGTTGTTACTTTTTTTTCCCCTTTGGATAAATTAGTCAATTGCAAGTATTACATTACTATATTTCAATATATAAGAAAATCTATTGTTGTCATTGTTGAACGCATTACTAAGACTTTACTCTAAATATAACTTTGTGTTCCCAGATACTTAATTTCTGAAATGGTGCAAAATTAAGGAACTGGTACATGTGTTTTACATGCAAGCCTCCTAGAGCTCATTATTGTTGGGTCTACAGATGGTGTGTTTTGAGGATAGTAGGTAGGTTATATTAACTTTAAGATCTGATTTGTGAATATAACTAGGAACGTGATTATATTTACGATTCTAAGTTCTTAGTTTTGTTGCCAAAAATTATGTCCAGATCATCACAATTTGTAGATAAATAAGTCTTTGTTTCAATCTATTTCAGGAGTGCTAATAAGTGCTTTTGGCTGTGGTTTATTCAATTTTGTTTTTCTTTTATCATTTCTTAGCTTGTAAATATTTTTCTGAATGTTGGTTAAATTTTAATTTTGCATGTGAAATGAATTATTTTTTCCTCATTTTAATTGCTTAAAGCCACATAAAAATAAGACTACAAAATTCGGCTATAATGATATGATAATTGAAGCAAAGTTGGACAAATTTTGTCCAGGCCTATTTTGCAACTCAAAAAAAAAAAAAAATTCAAATTGAGTCTTCTATATACGATGAAGATTTGAAAGCTTTATGGGGACACAAATATAATTTTTTTGGAATTACTTTTTAAACATTGTGGTTTGTGGTTATCAAATGACTACATATTGCAAAAGGTCATGTGCGTTCATATTAGTTTGGGATATTTACAAAAAAATAACAAATAGTGTTGCTAGATTTGCATTTGACAGATTTCACACTAACACAGGAATATTTCTTAATTTTGTGCTTTAACATGATTTGATTAAACACTTGTGAGTAAACCATGAATGACAATAATAGTATTGATAACCTATGTAGTGTAGGTCATAAGATATGTGGTGCATTCTATGCAAAGAGAATTGAAATATTCTCAAGTATCACATCAGAAATAAGAACAAATTAAATATTGATTTTTTTGTTTCATTTAGTTCAATATTTCAAGATTTTTCTAATTAAAAAATAAATATTCTTTATACCCTTTGGTTCAATGTTTCAAGAGTTTTCTTCCCTCACACATACACACAAAAATCTTTGCATTTTAATTCACCATTTTTACTCCTTACACTTCTACCTTTTTATATATACCTACCCATGGCCCTTCATGCCATCTCATGTTAAATACACATAGACCAAAAACGATATCATTTACTTGCAATCTTTCAATGACATCTACCTAACTAACATTTTTTGTATATACATAACACAAAAAAAAAAAAAGAAATTTATTACAGACTAAATGCTTTGCCTGGACAGGAATCACAATACAACCTTGACATTGTTGTAGTTCAAATATTATTGAAGATGCTTGATGAGAACAACGTCTTGGTTAAGAAATTCTGAATGTCAAGGGATAGGTTCAAGGAGGCTGATATGCACAATTGCTTTCAATTGCTTTCAAGGAAACTTGCCTAAATCATTCATTCAAGGATGCAATTTGTTGATATTGGACTTCAATCACAACCAAATACAGGGGAAGATTCCACAATCATTAGTAAGCTAATAGTGTCATGTGTATCTTGAAATATCTTTTATTGCTTCTTTCAATCTTCTATGGATAAGATTAAAATGATTTCACATGTGAACATTCATAAACAGATATGTTTGTATAATATGTCTGTGTATTTACTGATAGGTTCAAGGAGGCTGATATGCACAATTGCTTTCAATTGCTTTCAAGGAAACTTGCCTAAATCATTCATTCAAGGATGCAATTTGTTGATATTGGACTTCAATCACAACCAAATACAGGGGAAGATTCCACAATCATTAGTAAGCTAATAGTGTCATGTGTATCTTGAAATATCTTTTATTGCTTCTTTCAATCTTCTATGGATAAGATTAAAATGATTTCACATGTGAACATTCATAAACAGATATGTTTGTATAATATGTCTGTGTATTTACCAAAAAAAAAATCTCAATATGTGTGTGGGGCATACATGCTTGCAGGTGTCCCCGCTTTGGTAGCTAACTTACTCAACGCATGTCAAGCACTTTGTAATTTTCTAATTTGTATTTGCTTTGAATCCTAGGTGGCAGCTTGGAATTAAAAGATGCTAGAAGGAAAATAGTGGTTATCATCTCATTAATCTCTTCTTATTCAGTCTTTTACCTCTTCTCATTAAGTATTTTTTGTTGTTGCTCAAAATATCACATTAACTTATTTTTACTATTACCTCATTAATCTCTCATTAATTACCTAAGTTTATTTTTTTTAGAAGAATTAATTACCTAAGCTTATACTATACATTTATCTCTTCTTCTTGTCTTTTAGCATACCCACATTTTAGTATTAAAAACTAAAGATAAAAAAATATAAAAATATAAAAAATATAAAAAATATAAAAAATTAAGGACTAATATAACTAGCCAGATAAGGATTAATAAAATGCACTATTTCACTATTACAAAACATTTGTAAGAGAAGGAAAGAAAAGAATCTAAGGGGCCGCTACCATTATCATGTAGGTATTTGGAATGTGAAATTTTTTTTTAGAATTAAGGAGAAAGAGAAATACACATTCTATATCAAATTTTATTCTATAATATTCCCCCAAAGGTTTTTTTTTTTTTTTTTCCTTCTCATTACTTCAACAGAATAATTATAATGGATATGTGTGTGCAATTTATAATTGTTACTTTTTATGATATGCATCCCACAATCCTAGGTAAGATCCCAATTTTGACAACCTTGGCACAGAGGCTGTCTCAAACAACAAAAAACCCAAGGTTATATCTCTCTTTCTCTCAATTTACAAAAACTAGGACTCTATATTGTTTTAGCTACAACACAAAAGAGGAATGCACATAAAATTCAAGAGAATAGGTTGAGCACAAGTTCTCACAATCTCACCTAATAACTCAATTGAAACTAACCAGATTCGAAGCTCAAAAATTGAAAGTGATCATTTGTACAATAAGGAGAGGCAAAATATTCTCTCATTCTTTGTCAAACAGATCTTATTTCAATGACATGTTAGATAAAGAATGAACAACTGTCAATACTGAATGCCCTCTAGTTTTCCGGGAAAAAAATTGATTATTTTTCCCTAGAGCTTTAAAAAGTTATATTTATTGAGCCCACCAACACCAACTAAGTGTTAGATCAAAGAATGTCATAAATTTACAATCAAATCCTAGTTTTTATTAACTTTGGACAACTTTGACTAGATTTGATCAACATTGACTAAGCCTTAACTGAGCCAATTCACCTCAATCAATCATTGGAATGATGAATTTCATAAATTTAAGGTCAAGCCCTAATTTTGATCAAGTTTAACCAATTTGACCATCTAATCAAAGTAAATTTGGTTCCACACGAAATAAAAAAATTAAAAAAAAAATGTGAAATTTCTCTCAATTTAACTATTTTCAAGAAGAAATCGGGCTTGAATCAAGCGAGATATTGCAAAATTTTAGTCCAGTGTTAAAATATTTTGACTTTCAGTATGATTGTATCAAACAAACATCAAATTGACGTAATCAGGATGTCATTAGAAAATTTTTCAAAAAAGCTACAATTCCAAAGGCTTGGAGCACAAAAATGAAAAATCTTGAATGGAAAATGAAAAATCTTGAATGGAGAATGAGAAGTCGTGAAATATAGAAGTGTAAAGTTTGACTGAAACATATTCGGGTAGAAACATTCCAGTGCCAATAGTTTTCCAAATCAGAAGCGTTAAGCCTCAATCTTGGTACAATAGCAAAATTGGTGCTACAAATTTTTTGATGATAGCTTGTTTGGGCTAAATGGAGATCAAGAAAGTTAAGAACTATGTCAGCATAAGTGGAACGATTCATTAGGGCTAAATTCAATGTTGACGCCACCAGTATACTTGCACATCTTTTTTTCACGATTTGTTTTCATATCTTGTCAGAGTGACAAATTGCACAATAAAAATAGCATCTATGATTGACTCAATATGATAGTATTGCACAACACCAATCACAACTTGTCATCTCAATAATAAATTGTTAATGAAAAAAAAAAAAATTATCGTCCATAGCATTAATTACTCATTTGAACCTCCATGCTCTTTGTTAAGTACCATCCTCACTATCATGTGAAAGTATGACATTATCCCATAATGGCTGAATGGTACTGTACTGAAAGACCAACTAAAAGTTGCGTACAAGATATCCTTTGTTCTCTTTATACAAGAACTCGATACATGATTTAACATACAAGCTCATTTATGATTGTGAATTTGCAATATGAGCAACTAAATTAGTATTGTGCCATTATTATTTAACTATACTTGATTAAGCAATACGCAACAATGGCCTACAGGTACTATATGTGAACTCCTCTTTTATCCATGAACAAAATGCACGACACCCTTGAGAGATGTTACTGGTCTATAAGGCAGGTTTTTTTTTTTTTTTTTTTTTTTTGAGAAGAATTAATTACCTAACCTTATACTATACATTTATCTCTTCTTCTTGTCTTTTAGCATACTCACATTTTAGTATTAAAAACTAAAGAAAAAAAATATAAGAAATATAAAAAAAATAAGGACTAATATAACTAACCAGATAAGGACTAATAAAATGCACTATTTCACTATTACAAAACATTTGTAAGAGAAGGAAAGAAAAGAATCTAAGGAGCCGCTACCATTATCATGTAGGTATTTGGAATGTGAATTTTTTTTTTAGAATTAAGGAGAAAGAGAAATACACATTCTATATCAAATTTTATTCTATAATATTCCCCCAAAGGTTTTTTTTTTTTTTTTTTCCTTCTCATTACTTCAACAGAATAATTATAATGGATATGTGTGTGCAATTTATAATTGTTACTTTTTATGATATGCATCCCACGATCCTAGGTAAGATCTCAATTTTGACAACCTTGGCACAGAGGCTGTCTCAAACAACAAAAAACCCAAGGTTATATCTCTCTTTCTCTCAATTTACAAAAATTAGGACTCTATATTGTTTTAGCTACAACACAAAAGAGGAATGCACATAAAATTCAAGAGAATAGGTTGAGCACAAGTTCTCACAATCTCACCTAATAACTCAATTGAAACTAACCAGATTCGAAGCTCAAAAATTGAAAGTGATCATTTGTACAATAAGGAGAGGCAAAATATTCTCTCATTCTTTGTCAAACAGATCTTATTTCAATGACATGTTAGATAAAGAATGAACAACTGTTAATACTGAATGCCCTCTAGTTTTTCGGGAAAAAAAATTGATTATTTTTCCCTAGAGCTTTAAAAAGTTATATTTATTGAGCCCACCAACACCAACTAAGTGTTAGATCAAAGAATGTCATAAATTTACAATCAAATCCTAGTTTTTATTAACTTTGGACAACTTTGACTAGATTTGATCAACATTGACTAAGCCTTAACTGAGCCAATTCACCTCAATCAATCATTGGAATGATGAATTTCATAAATTTAAGGTCAAGCCCTAATTTTGATCAAGTTTAACCAATTTGACCATCTAATCAAAGTAAATTTGGTTCCACACGAAATAAAAAAATTTAAAAAAAAATGTGAAATTTGTCTCAATTTAACTATTTTCAAGAAGAAATCGGGCTTGAATCAAGCGAGATATTGCAAAATTTTAGTGCAGTGTTAAAATATTTTGACTTTCAGTATGATTGTATCAAACAAACATCAAGTTGACGTAATCAGGATGTCATTAGAAAATTTTTCAAAAAAGCTACAATTCCAAAGGCTTGGAGCACAAAAATGAAAAATCTTGAATGGAAAATGAAAAATCTTGAATGGAGAATGAGAAGTCGTGAAATATAGAAGTGTAAAGTTTGACTGAAACATATTCGGGTAGAAACATTCCAGTGCCAATAGTTTTCCAGATCAGAAGCGTTAAGCCTCAATCTTGGTACAATAGCAAAATTGGTGCTACAAATTTTTTGATGATAGCTTGTTTGGGCTAAATGGAGATCAAGAAAGTTAAGAACTATGTCAGCATAAGTGGAACGATTCATTAGGGCTAAATTCAATGTTGACGCCACCAGTATACTTTCACATCTTTTTTTCACGATTTGTTTTCATATCTTGTCAGAGTGACAAATTGCACAATAAAAATAGCATCTATGATTGACTCAATATGATAGTATTGCACAACACCAATCACAACTTGTCATCTCAATAATAAATTGTTAATGAAAAAAAAAAAAATTATCGTCCATAGCATTAATTACTCATTTGAACCTCCATGCTCTTTGTTAAGTATCATCCTCACTATCATGTGAAAGTATGACATTATCCCATAATGGCTGAATGGTACTGTACTGAAAGACCAACTAAAAGTTGCGTACAAGATATCCTTTGTTCTCTTTATACAAGAACTCGATACATGATTTAACATACAAGCTCATTTATGATTGTGAATTTGCAATATGAGCA
Organism: Quercus suber; assembly: GCF_002906115.3. NCBI lineage: Eukaryota > Viridiplantae > Streptophyta > Magnoliopsida > Fagales > Fagaceae > Quercus > Quercus suber. The sequence goes on from NW_027069969.1 coordinate 403,175, forward strand.
ACTAAATTAGTATTGTGCCATTATTATTTAACTATACTTGATTAAGCAATACGCAACAATGGCCTACAGGTACTATATGTGAACTCCTCTTTTATCCATGAACAAAATGTACGACACCCTTGAGAGATGTTACTGGTCTATAAGGCAGGAGACCAAAACTGCAACCATCCTTGTTATTCTCAAGGAGGTTAGGCTTCACATGGATGATGCAACCTAACATTTTGGGTTTCTTTAGCATCATCTAGAGCCAATACTATCTTCATATTGACCTGCTAGACCAAGGCAAGCAAGGTATATACGGACACATCATGTACTAAAATACAGCATCATACAGGAATTTTGTCAGGCAGAAATAGATAACGGAAGCATGAATCAAATGGAAGAATGCCACAGTTGCGTGAACCAAGAAGACTCTGCCTTCTCTTTGAAATGCATTGTTCAACAAAGGCAGCCTGATGAGACGGAAGGTAATGTGATATCCATACAGCCAGATTGGCATCATCCACGAAGCCTTTGGCAAAGCAGTGTAGCATTTTGGGGACTAGTAACCTCCCTTTGCTGCTAACTCCAACTGAAGCTCGAATGAAATCATGCTGTGCTTCTTGAAGCTCTTCTTTCACATTCTTAGCAGTGTAGATTCTCACCTGCATGTATTATTCTCTACCATAAACTTACAGGAGAACTTAAAATGAAACAATCCATCAACATATTGAAAAAGTATTGAGATTACCGCAGGGGAAGAATACATTCCGCAGCTGAGAGCAAATGTTACGAGTGGTTCATATGTATCAACAGCAGACTTCAGTTGTTCATCTGATACCTTCAGCTTGTGCAGGGCAAGAAGCAAAGCCTGATTATATTTTACATGCAAACATTTAATCAGGAAATGAAGTACAATAAGAGCGTAATTAATCCACAATACTAAACCATGTCATACAATTTGTGGCCGATGGAGTGGTGGTTTCATTTTTAGAATCACATACTCAATAGCAGCTGCACTGAAAGAATGTCCCCCCACTGTGTATGCTGCCTGGAATATATATCAAAACAAACAAACAAAAAAATCGGTGAGCATACTCCAGGAATGAAAAAGGCCATAAACAATCACACAACTATCAACCGCAGCCATAAGATTATCCAGGTAACAATCATATGCAAATTCAAAAGAATAAATCCATTCTTAAATGATCTGATCATAGTATAACAGACCAATTAACCAACATAAGAATATGAAGGAATATGATTGTTCTAGAAAAAAGATCAGCTAGGTCAATTGTTCATTGTATCCCAAGTCATGAAATTGCATTGTAACATCAGTAAGCAGACAAGCATAAGGGGCTTCATCTTTATTGGTTATTGTTGCTTTATTTTTCCCTCTCCTTGGAGGAACTATCTTCCTTCTACATTGCACAACTTTTCTTCCTTCTACATTGCACCATTACCCTCACTTGTATATTGGTGGAGAGAGACTTTGCTTTGAACAAACCATTCATTTTTTCCGAGTAAAGGGCTGCCACTAATATCCCACAATAGAAATTAGATACCATACCAACAATCATTTATTCATGCTTTATATCAATGAATGCACAGCCATGAAGGTTGTAGATCTCAAACTTTGGCATAGATTTGATCCCTAGTAGAATTTAAACTAAACATTTAGAAGTGACAGATCCATTAATTTTCTTGATCCCAGCTGCATTTAGAAGCAGCTTAGTTTATTAAATTTATTAATGTAATAAACTAAAAGAGATGAAATGACATTATCAAAACTTAGTAATCAACTTCCTAACTAAGCACCTGACATGTTAATGCTAGGTCTCAGACTCTCAGCAAGCCAATGATTGTCATTTTATTGAAATCAATTGATAATATCAGGGAAAGTAAAGTTTAAGCATGTAGAGAAACAAAAAAAGAGAGTATTTAAGTTAGAATCACACCTTTTGCATCAAAGAGAAGAGCTTCAAATCACTCCTTGGGACTCCATATGCCAAATAAGCCTGTCCAAAGATTGATTTTAGAGAACAGCATTTTAACTTTGTATATGAAACTTCATATTTTATTAAAATAGCTTTACAGTGCCTTGTGTATCATTTTTTATAATTCACGTGTAAATGTAATAGAATAAAGCAACCCACATGCATGATCAGAGCATTATATAAGTTGATCCAGAAAGCAAGCTTCTCATCGCAGCTCAAATGGATGGGGTTCACTTTGGCCAGTTGCTCAACAAGTGTTCTGTTCTCAAAACAATTAAACAAAACAGCAGTGATCAACTCTAGGTCGAAAGAAAAATTCAAGCATTCAAAAGCAAGACTTCAAGCTTCTCTAAGTACCCAAATTAATTACATTTATTCAACCTGCACAATATCAGAAGACAGAAAGAATTAAATGCAGAACCAGGGGCATTTTAAAGTAAAGATCCACTTTCTATGGTAACAGCTTCAGCAGCACATTGGGTATGCCTTCTATATTAATACACACTCTCTCACCATGAAAAGAAGATTGAAATGATGAAACACATAATTGGAATGTGTGAAGGGGAAAAAGGCATGTAAAAGCACTTGCAGCTGTGTAGGGAAAAAGCTATAATGCTATATTTTACCTACACTTTCATTAAAATGGTGCTGCAGCAGTGGAGCAAAAGCTAAAATTTTTAGCTGATTTGCTACAGTACACATCTATAAATAGATGTGTACTGTAGCTTGGAGCTAAAAAAAAAAAATTAATTTTTTATTCAGGCCACGTTGAAATATTGGCCCGTTCTCTCTCTCTCTCTGGTGGTGGTGGTGGTGGTGGTGGTGGTGGTGGGTGTGGATGTGGATGTGGCTGATAGTGGTTGGTGGTTGGTGCTGTAATTGTTTTTTTTTAAGTAAGATATATTATTTTATTGTAGTGTTTATATTATTTTATTGTAGTGTTTATATTATTTTATTGTAATGTGTATATTATTTTATTGTGTTGAAAGCTAAAATAGATTCACTTCTGCAGCATGTGTGTAGGTAAAATAGATAAAGTGACTTTTTGTGTAGCTAAATAGCTAAAATTTTACAACCACTGCTGCGAATGCTCTAAGTGGTGGGTATACCAATAATGCAGAAGTCAATGCAAACATAAAGATGACAAGAAGGTACATGAAAATAAGATCAGAAGTAGATCAAAAAGTAAAACAGCCACATAGTGAACACAAATTCCAATACATATTCTAAATTAGTGCTTTTAATGTTTCTCTAAATTTCTATAATAGCAATTTCTTGGTATTTTGAATCTTCATATAAGAATAGTCTACCCTACCCAAGAGACTAAGAAGAAAAATCCAAAACACGAGGATTGAATGAAATTTTACCTGAACCTTCTCAGTGCCCCTGCAGCATATTCTAACTGCTTCTTCCCAACTGACATCCAAGAAACTTCAGTTGCTAATCCGTAGTTTCCAATGTCTGCCCAACTTAGTTTTCCACGCACCCTATAGGGATCACATGCATTCTCTGAAGCCAACACTTCAGAGTTACTCTTTACATCAACTTGTGGGCTCTGCACCCATGATGAAATCATTGACCTCTCAGATGATGACCACCAAGACAAATTGGAAAGATGCCCACGTGGTGATAGAGGTGAGCAGTGGCTCTCTGACGCAGATGATTTGGATGGTATAGCAGAATCCGCCAAAGAAATGAATATATTTTTCATACATTTCATCATCTCTTCCGATAATTGATTAGGATGATCCCAAAGGCCCTTTGTTGGCATCCCTTTAGGAAGCTTCCTGAACTCTACAGCTTGACCAGATTTGGAATCTATTTTCATAGACATTTTCTTGTTGTGGTAAAGTACAACAGCATCTACTCCATTCTGATGCAAAGTATCACATGTTAAGTTCCTACTATCATTAATTATCAAAGTGAAAGTTGTAATCAATATTTCCATATTTTTATTGAAAAAATTACAAGGACCAAGTTCCGACAAGGAATAAGTAATACATATGTGTTTGGGACAACCGTAATTCTCATGGATTTCACCAAAGGCATCAAATTATAAAGAAGTTAATGCTATCTGTAAGAGGAACTCTAGACAGGTACCTCTATCATTGACTCTTCATATTTGTCAGTAGATTCCAATGGTTGATCTTGCAGCTCCTGGCAGGAGTTATCTTCACGGGCATCACCCACTTTAGAAATGGAATGCTTTGAACACCTCAAAGATGGTGAAATCTGGGTAATGAAAGAATGAGTTGATTACATTGCACAAAATTGAACACATACAGGATGATCATATGTGTTCCATTTGACATATAGGAGACAACCATGTGAGTTATCAAATCCTTATTCACACAGCTAGTTAAGGATGGCTACATAAATCCTTTTCCAAATTATTGAGGTCAGCTACAAGTATCTTTCTAATCCCCTTTACCCTAGCTAAGGCCAAAATCTTCTCACTTCTAGATTTATCAAATCCTTCTTCACAGCTTCAACACATGCTAGTTTAGGCTTCTTTCTAGCCCTTTTCAACTGCAAAATGATTTGACCTTTGAGATTCTTTCTTGATTCTAATGGCTTTGAAAAATTTCATCTATTTTAAAGAAATAATCATCCAATATTTGTGTAGACAAAACTGAGAGGCTGAAAGTGAATAATATATTTAATTCTAGAATCTGTTTCCAAATTAAACATGTGTAGCTTTTAGGATTAGGCCAAGTCCCAGTTTCTTCAAGCCAGTGCATGGATATTATCTGACAATTTATATTTCTTTTTAGTTCTATCACTGGGCTATAGAATAGAAGGGCAGCCTTCCCCCTTCCTTAAACACCTATGCCTGTAGTGGGCAAGATTTAATCCTGGATCTTTGGTACCAGGCTTTACCAGCTAGACAAGATGCCACCCACTGTCTAAATCTTGTAGGAGGGAAAAAATAGGAATTTTTTATTTTAAAAAAAAAAGCCTAAGATTGAAGTCGTCTAAATCTTTAAAAAAAAAAAATTGATACATGCAGGAAGGAATTACTATTTAGTTGGGAATAAAAGCAAATAGCATACCAATTTATCCAGAATATCAGAGGAGCAATGAGGTATTGATGGAAAAGATGAATGCCTCAATCGATATTCTGCAAGCCTCCGTTCATTTCTTTCTTGGCTAAGTTGGAAATGCAAAGACACCATCTCTTGTTCTAGTTTTGAAACTGTGACCTCCAATAATGCAATATTAGATAGGAGCTCTTGAGCCTGTATTAATATGAAAAAAGGACATCACAATATTAAATCCCTAAGTACAAGAATGAAAAATTGGTAATTGAGCTATTAGAGAATGATGTATGTGTGTCTGTTTGAGAACAGCTTATTTAACTTTTTGTTGAAAGTATGCTAAAATATACTCGTACTTTGAAAAAGTAAGAAAAAGTAAAGTTTTAAAAAGCTGTACATAAATCTAAAAAGCAAAAAAGCTAGCTTATAATCTAGTCCCAAACACACGTCTATTCGTTTGGGAAAAACTTATTTAGTTTTTTGTTGAAATTTTTTTGTTAAAAGTGTACTAAAGTACACATGTACTTTGAAAAAGTAAAAAAAAAAGTAAGGTTTTAAAAAACTATACATAAAAGTTAAAAAGCAAAAGGCTGGCTTATAAGCTAGCGCAACAATATATGCAAGATTAGTTAATCACGTAACCCATGATTCAATGTTTCAGCTTGGTACAACTTGAAAGAAAAGAGGGACAGAATGATGCACTTAAATCTGATTCTCAATTTATGATGTCCATTGGAATCTAAAAAGTGAAAATGTATGATATAGGTAAATTCCTCCAAAGTTTTATAAAGTTGTTAATTGCCTCTTAGAAATTTCTGGCAGTCCCCAGGACTCTGGTCTGCTACAAAAGGCATTCTATGGAGTGGACCAATTATTATAAAAAAAATTGATAATAATTTGAGCAACAATCAAACTGGCCTAGAGTTTGAGCAACAACACAGTTTAATTAAAGATATAACACAGACTTACACTGAGCATGCCCAAGTTTATCAGTAAAAAGCTAAGACAAGCAATATTAATGACAAGACCAAAAGGCTTGAACAACTGTATCTTCATTAAAGAAGGGGGAGTCTGCGAATTTAAACCATGATGACAAGTTATTCCACCCCACCCACATCCCCTTTTTCTTCTGATAAAAACATAAATTAGACACAATAAACAACAATAGTAGACATATACAAGGTAAATGCAACATGCGTCTGAAGCAGCTGGCACTCAAAATTTGCTTCGACAAGGTGAATTCTTCAAAAACTTGAATTTTAGGATCATTTCACCGAAATCGCTGATGCAAATTGCATACGCAAATTACAAAATGCAAAAAAAAAAAAAAAAATATATATATATATATATAGATAAACAAACCTGGTGAGGGAGACGTGATGGACTTGACAATTTCATAGCATTTTTCTCAATAGCCTTTTCCAGAACAGCATGCAATTCCACCTCTTCTTGCAACTGCTGTTGCAATCTGTTTACCTATCCAAAAGGCACATACATTAGGATAGGGTAAGCTACTAAGGTAAAGTTGCCTCTAAGTAAGATAATAAATTTAGGTCCGCAGACTATCAAAGATATCTGAACATAAAGATGACTGCTAGCAGCAATGCTAGTAAAATATTACAACTTTTTTTATAAGTAAAAAAATCTTTATTTTTAAGAGATAACTACAATACACAGGAAGCACATCAAAACTACTGTTAAAGATGTCTGGATAAGTTATTATGTGAAAGATATCTAATATAAATGGTTCCAACATAATACTTCCTTTATTACATGGTGACTCATAAGCTAGGTTATAAAAATGCATATCTGCATTATTAAAGACAAAGACAAATATATTCTACACTATATTATAATAATCTTGAAACCTCTACCATGTCAATCACCAATATGATCCTACCACAACCACTTTACTAATTTTTTTTTTTTTTTTTTTTGGGATAGGTAATAAAAACTTTATTGATAAGAAAAGTACAATGAATTTATGATAGTAAACTCACTGCAAAAGCACGACCACTTTACTAATAAAAGCCCAAACATGAATGCCACTACAAAATCAATATAGGGTGTCTTGCTTATAGAAGCTTACTGCACTGCCCCATTCACATGCAAATTACACAGTAAAGCACAATTGCACAGTTTCATAATGGCGCATCAACAAAAAGGGAAAGGAAGCTTACATCCTGTTCAAGCTGGAACCTGGAAGGATAAGCATTGCTTTTAGTGCACAATCCAAGATTTCCAGTCTCATCTCCAAGATTGCACTCCTAAAAGATTTTAAAAAAACACCATTTTCACTTACAATACAATTTGACCACAACAAAAAAAAAAGGGGGGGGGGTGTGTGTGGGAGGTGTATGCTAATTGACAACACCAAAATGTTCTAGTTAAATTTTGAGAAACAATCATATCAAGATGAGGTAACAGATGGCAGTTGATGCTACTAGCTAGTATTCTGCTGCAGAACCAGTCCAATCTTTCAGATCAGGGAGAAAGAGTTGAAATGGATTTACAACCGAAAGGGAAGAGAAAAATTAAAATCTTTTTGCCCGTTCCATTAGGCATACATGCTAATTTGATTCGTATGGTTAGGCAAGAAGTAAAAGGATAAAACCTTGTTCACAGTTCCATTCAGCAATCTATGCTAGTAGGCAACATATATAGTAAAAACTTCCTTCAAAAACCACAGCCTAATTTTGAAGTTGTAAAATTGAAGAACAATTTCAAGAGATAAAAATCCGTAAGAAGACAAACCCCACCAAAGCTTACCTCAAAGGATGATTTATCACTCTGAAGTTCATCCACTGTATCCAACTGTATTTCTGAGTCACAAGAATTCCTGCCAGAGTGTGATGGCTTAGAGAAAGAATCACTTCTGGAAAAGTGCAATCAGAAAGAAGTAGAAAGCCATTAGAAGGACAATAGGCTAGAGCTCCATATTTAAACAAAGAACAAAAAATGCTACATCCTTACTGGGTTAAGACAGAATGCACAACCAGTGAGCTACGCATCTTGTGAGTAGAAGATTTGGCGTTTATCACATAAAGCACAACCTGAAACTCCCCAGATAGCTTGGCTTCTACCAGAAACTATAATGCCCATGTGCAAACAAGCATCATAAACCCTGTAAATGCACTTCAAATATCAAATTTCGGGCTTTGTTTGCATTATTAATGGGGAAGATAAAAATAAAAAACAATCAACGTGAAAGATAGGGCAGAATGAGATTTAGAACTAGATGGAAATAACTGTGACACCTGTGACCATATAATAAGACAAACAGAGTCATTAAGGCACAGCTACCAGTCATTTTCAACAAAAGCATACAAAAATTACCAACACAAACTTCAAACTTGTGAGACTAATTCAAGACACGGGCAACAAACCTTCTGAGGAGTTTCAAAAAGGAGACGGAAAGGAAAGCATAGACAGAATAACATTGTGCACGATGAGAATCATTCATTAACCAGTCACATTTTGCAGCTTCATGAAATTCCGAGCTGAGCTAAAAGCGGTCAAAATCAAGAGCTTATGAGGAAATGATTGTCACCCACATGGAAAAAAAAGGGTGAAATGACCAAATTAAGATAAGAGCAAAGGGCTTTAGTTTTGTGCCATATTGATAGGTAAGGTAGGGCACTCAAATCAAATGCAAAGAAGGAAAAGAAATAATGGGGGTAACTAAGTCTATCTCCCTCGTCCCTACACATCAATATCATGGAAGTCAAAAGTTGTTTCCACTGTGTGATTTCACAAACATACCCTTTCATCAAAGTCATTCAGAGAGGGGTTTAATTAATTAATTAAATAAATGAGAGTTGGCCCAAAATAACGAAAGTGAGCTTTCACTTTCACTTTCACTCGCCTCATACATAGAATCTCAGAAAAGAAAGAAAGCATGAAGCTTTGTTTGTGCGTTGAAAAGTGTATGGGGGTGAACAGCATAAATATAAGTCAAGAAAAGCAACGAGGTTTGGTTTACAAAAGCATCCACTTCCAATCTATAGCACTCGATGAAGTAAATTACTCATAAAGAAGAAGCAAAAGAACAATCCAAAAAGACAGATCTCGGTGGTCCCTGTTACCTAATACAGCCCCACCTCCTTCACCTTCTGATTAGAATCTGACCCATCAACAATAATGGATGTCTCTTTTACTGAATCTTCAACCCACAACCCAAAAAACACACACAGATACACACACAGAGACACAAAAGAAAACAAAACAACACAGGCTCCCTTTTTGGCTGAACTCAATACAGAATCACATACTCAGAAATAAACCCAACTCAAAATTTAGAAATTTCAGAGAGAAAGAAGGTTTTGAAAGCTAACCTGTCCTTGATCTGAAGGCCCTTTTTTTTGGCAGGAAAACAGATGTAATGGTAATGAAAAGGTATGGAACAAGTAGCATCTGAAAAGAGGGTTGAACATAGAACATCAAGCAATGAATGATCCTCACTGCGAAAAGAAAAACAACTTGAAAAGGCTTCCCAACTTCTTGAAAATGCTTTCTTTCTCTCTCTTTTTCATGCAAATCAGACATACATACATACATATTTCCAACTTTAAATATTGTCAACGGTGTAAAATATCACACCTTTGAATTCAAGAGTTCAAGAGAAGCGGAGAAGTGACAAAGAAGCAGTTGAGCATCTTAGACCCAGTAAGCAAGATTTCAATTTTCAAACCACATGGAACCAAACAAAAAAAAACAGGTAGCAGAATCCAAAACTACTTCCAAACAACATTTAAAAAACTAGATATTACCTTTCTTTCTTTGACTTAAAAACCCAATATATATACAAGTTTATTACTAAAATACTAAAGAAATGGGTTTTTCCTTTTTTTTCTTTTTTTGGTGTCTGTTTGTACATGGAGCTAGTGCCTAGTGAGGCATTAAGTGAAGTAGTTGGAGGCTGGAGCTGAAGACAAAACACACACAAGACTCAATAATTTCAGATTTGTGTTTGAAATTTGAAATGACCAAAACAAACATAAAAACATGTTTTTGCTGTGAATGATATAGGACATTCTGGCCTTTTGCCCCTCTTGGGCAAAATAAATGGCTTTATGACCCTGTTTTGAAACTATATAGGGGCGTGCCCCTGTTTTGATACTCGATCTTGTTATTGGCGAGTTACATAAAATACTCGATTATTCCAGGGCCGAGTTATATGCAAGTTCCTGCCACGCTGGTCCTCCAGCGTGGATTTTGGGCAAAAAAATATTCCCGCGTAATTGTTTAGAACTCGGCATTTGACAAATCGAGTTATATGGAGAACTTATTTTGAATGTAACGTCTCCCAAACAGTTTTGTCTTCCTCCTTCCTCAGTCCGTCTCCCTGTCAGTCTGTCTCCCTCCTTCCTCAGTCCGATCAGTAGCCACCCTCAGTTCAACACATCGTCATCTTGAAGTTCACTTATTTGTACCCGTATCCAAACCAAACCATTCACTCTCAACCCAAACCCACATCCAAACCCACACCTTTCACTCTCACCATAACCCTCACCATCGGCGAAGCTGAACCCAATCCATCTTCAGAGTTAAAGGATTATTGAAAAGAGGGTTGAACATAGAACATCAAGCAATGAATGATCCTCACTGCGAAAAGAAAAACAACTTGAAAAGGCTTCCCAACTTCTTGAAAATGCTTTCTTTCTCTCTCTTTTTCATGCAAATCAGACATACATACATACATATTTCCAACTTTAAATATTGTCAACGGTGTAAAATATCACACCTTTGAATTCAAGAGTTCAAGAGAAGCGGAGAAGTGACAAAGAAGCAGTTGAGCATCTTAGACCCAGTAAGCAAGATTTCAATTTTCAAACCACATGGAACCAAACAAAAAAAACAGGTAGTAGAATCCAAAACTACTTCCAAACAACATTTAAAAAACTAGATATTACCTTTCTTTCTTTGACTTAAAAACCCAATATATATACAAGTTTATTACTAAAATACTAAAGAAATGGGTTTTTCTATTTTTTTTTTTTTCTTTTTTGGTGTCTGTTTGTACATGGAGCTAGTGCCTAGTGAGGCATTGAGTGAAGTAGTTGGAGGCTGGAGCTGAAGACAAAACACACACAAGACTCAATAATTTCAGATTTGTGTTTGAAATTTGAAATGACCAAAACAAACATAAAGGGCCCGTTTGGTTTGTGTTTTTAAACAACATTTTTTAGTTTTTAAACAGTATTTTACGCATTTCAACACACTTTTTCACTCACACGTATTTCAAAAAACTACAAACAACAATTTTCAAACTACACTACCAAACACCTCAAAAAACATGTTTTTGCTGTGAATGATATAAGTACTGCTTATTAGATCTGCCTGTGTCTAAAAATGTGTGAACCGCACATTGCCACCAGCAGTTGTACATCTGTACTCCGGTGGACAAATACCATTATTTTTAAAATATTTTTTAATTTATTATTGTTTCTAAAATATATAGGAATTTATCACAAATTGAGAACTTGAGTATTATTAAAAAAAAATTAATATTTTTTATATAACTTGAATTCTATAAAAAATATCACAGCAAATTTGAAGGTTATTTTTTAAAGAATTCGAATTTCTAAAACTCAAATTACACGATAAATTTGAGTTTCACAAACTCAAGTTTTAAAAATGTAATAAATTACTAAATATTTTTCCAATCATAGGAAATCCAGGCATATTTTTCCTAGTACTAATCAATCATTCCCTGCCACACCACCATAAATGATATATGTGCGGTGCTATCTGGTTAAATTAACTAAATATAGTGCAATAGGAATTAGGAACACAGACCCTATCAGCAACTTTTCACTTATCCCCTATTATTGATGTATCAAATAAATTTTGCTATATAATTAACTTTAAAATAAATGTTGAATATTATTATTTTTTATTTTTTGATAATTTAATAATTACAAAAACAATGGAAAAAACGGATTCAAACTTTAATGCCACTCTTCTATAAGGATCCTACCTTTTTCTATTTTTGAGAAAACTATAAGGATCCTACCCAATGTGAAGTTTATAAAACTTTATAATAAATTTTGTAATATTTCAAGCATTAATTTATATGGGATTAGGATACTATAAATTTCTTATCATAACTCCGCCATGAAATTTTAAAATCCTATCAATCCTTTTTAATATAAGTGGTCTAAATTCATTCTTGTGTTTCATAATCTAAATTAGACGTAAATGCACTTTTAGTCCCTACATTTTGGTTTTTTTTTTTTTTTTTCATTTTGGTCCCTACATTTTAATTTTACCACTTTTAGTCTCTAAATCAATTAACGCGTGTTATTTTCATCCTTTCCGTCAGTCAACCGATGGAAATATTTGAGGTGGCTGTCGGAAGAATTAAAATATTATAAAAAATGCCACATTAGCATCTAATTTTTTAAAAAAATAATTTGTCAATTTTAACTAAATAAAAAAGAAAAAAAGCAGAATTAAAAACAATAAAATACATAAATTTAGATCTACTCATTTTGAACAAGAACACACAAGAGCACAAACCCAGAAAATCATACAAATCCAAAAAATCATACAAACCCCATCAACAACACACAAGAGCACAAACCCAAAAAAATTATACAAACCCATAAATCAAACACAGAAAAATCAAATCCACATCATATTAAACATGAACAAGAAATTAAACATGAACACATTAAACATTTGAACAAGAAGACAAACCCAGAAAATTGAAAACCCAAAAAATTAGCATTAGATCCACATCAACACAAAATTAAACATGAACAAATCCGAAAAATCAAACCCCCCCACACCACCAAAGCATCAAACACAAAAGTCAAACCTAGAATTTCTGGCCCCCAAACACAAAAACACTAAACTCTAATCCCAAAATTTCGGGCACCAAAGAAAATAGAAGAAAAGAAAAAGTATGATTCTCTTATCTTTCTGAGAAACCAACACAAAATCAACTTAATCCAACACAAAACTCAACAATCTGAAACCCAACGATCAACGACCCACTAATCTGAAACCAAACAATCTGAAACTCAACTCAAACCACCAATCCAAAACCTCCAAACCCACCAGATCCACCACCTCTGATCTTTACTTCTATTTCATTGCAAGGAACCCAAGCCAAAGCTCCTCAAGCTTCAATCCTTCATTGTTGACCATGACAGCCACGAACGACGGTGAGTCCTTTCTAGGCTTGGTCTATAGGTTTCACATCAATGGACCTAGCCAATCCAGACCTAGAAAACCCAGATCTACCCAGAAAACCACCACCACAAACCCACCAACCACACCATCGCTGACCACCACCACATCATAACCCAGCAACCCAAATCACCCAAAAGTCACGAACCCAGCTAAAACCAGATTCACGGCAGCCCACAGCCTGACCCACCAAGCCCACGATAGCCCACCACTGTTGCATGTCCTTAACCCACAATTCACAGCCACCAAACCCGACCTACCACCAACATCAAGAGTAGGGGCCATTGAAGATGAAGGAATCGGCCTCGGATTTGCCCAGAATGACTTGAACAATATGCTTACAATCATAGCAGTGAACACAGCCTTTGCATCCTCTGAACAAAAATTCAAAATCTTCGACAACCAACCACTCTTCTAATCAAACTTCGATTTCGCTGCATCCATCTTCATCGTCGTTATTGTTGTCGATGAAGTCAATGATGTTAAGAGAAAGGAGGAAGAAAGAAAGAAAAATGAAAAGGAGAAGACTGAAACAGTGAAGAGAAATAGGAAAAAGAGAAAATCTGTGATCATGTTCTTGTGTATTCTTGTTCAAAATGAGTAGATCTAAATTTATGTATTTTATTGTTTTTAATTCTGTTTTTCTTTTCTTTTTTTTTTTAGTTAAAATTGAATTTTTTTTTAATTAGATGTTGATGTGGCATTTTTTATAATATTTTAATTCCTCCGATAGCCACCTTAGATATTTCCATCGGTTGACTGAGAGAAATAACGAAAATAACATGCATTAATTGGTTTAGGGACTAAAAGTGGTAAAATTAAAATGTAGAGACCAAAATGTAGGGACTAAAAGTACATTTACGCCTTTAAATAAATACAAAACAAATCTTAAACTAATGTATCAACTTTTAAATATTTTATTTATTATGTTGTTAACTTGCCACTAACCTCGTTAATTGCATTCTCAATATATACTATACAGGTTGTTTATTGTAAAAAGTACTAGTAGCATTTTCGTTTACCTTATCATTTGGGTTCTATTTTCCTACAGGTCTTTATGAGAAGAGGTTGCTCTAAAGGAAAAGAGGAAAAGGAAATAATAATAATAATAATAATAATATGGACACCTAAGTCTTCACAGCGGTAGAATTGGTTTTTTTTTTTTTTTAGTAATTGGTAGAATTGGTGTATTAGTAATAGATTTAAATGATACTACACCAATAACAATTTTACCACCTCATTAAGCTATGTCCTATTGTCCTTTGCATTCTTCATGTCTCGTTAGAAGGGATTTTGCAAAGAAAAATGTGTAACAATAGAGAGCAATCCTCCCATCCAAAATAAATAAATAAATAGAAAATAGACATAAAATTATAAATATCACCTCTGGAATAACTAATTTTTTTTTTTTTTTTTTACATGTATTTCTACTTATCATCTTGCATTGCCTCCTTTTCTTTCTGCCTTGCTCCATAAATTATTATTTAAAATTGCTAAAATTCATTAAGAAAGTAGTTGCCGTTACAAGTTACCTTTTGCAACTTTATGGTTTTAAGTAATTTTGATTTTAGAGACGTAGAAAGTTTAAAGATTGAAATAATAAATAATTAAAATAGAACAGTACATGATATAATCATAAGAGAGAGAAAGAAATAATGAAAAATTACACAACCTCCTTTAAGGGACAAAGAAACTATAGTAACCATAGTTGTCAATATCGTACGATATACAATATGCATTGTACGATATGTATCCTATCGTATACAAAAAATTTTGTATCATAAGGGTGCATCAGAAGTGTTCATAAATCACACGATATATACGTCTCGTATGATACGTATCCTATTGTGTACAAAAAAGTTATGTATTGTAAGAGTGTATCAAAAGTGTTCATGAGTCATACGATACATAAGTGTGTATCATATGAATCATATCATACCATAAAATCTTTCGTATTATACAATACATAGACATATGGGTTAAAATGAGTTTTTTTTTTTGGTTAAAATTTGTGTTTTTATTTGAGTTCAACAAGTTATTAAACTTGTTTTTAACACAAAATTATTGGATCACTTAATTGAGCCCAGTAAAATTACACATCCATGATTTTCTTTTTCTTTTTCTCTTACAAAATTTGAAACATACACTTGACCGTTCACTTTCATATTTGCAATTTTTTTCTATATATTGGAAAATTTAGACCCCAATTGATAAAATTAACAAGTTTTAAACCTAAATTATTAATCAGATTTATTATGAATAAACCTTGTTAAAACAAACAAATATTAATATTATGTCAATATCATACACAACAAAATAGTAAATAAGACAAGCTATGATGATCAAGGAAAATAAATGAAACAAACTAGTTTCATAGTAAAAAACCTGGGGGAAACCTTCGCAGAAAGAAATCAACTATAGTAAAGAGAAGTTTCAGATCTAATACAAAACCTTTGTCTATAAACTCTACAATCCCTGTAGACAAACTTACAGCAAAAACTTTCTGCCACTTCAGAACCTCTGAACCCTTCAATATATGAACGCCACCCTTTTGCACGAATTTCAATACGTGACTAACCAATTTTATACGGATCTCAGTAGGTGACTAATACACCAACTTGAAGAAGATGTTGGTTGCAAAGTTCTTCACTTCATCAATAATGAAGATCAAGAAGTACTTGGTTACAAACCCCTAAGGCACAAAAGACGCAGTAACTTCTTACAGAGAGAGTAACGCACTCAGTCACTTTTTCATATGTTCTCTATGTGCATACCATTTTTGACAGCCTCTAAAATAAGTCTTATATATGTTTAGGGTTGTGAGAAAAAAAAAACCTTACACAAATATTTTAGCATGGGCTGAAAATCAGATCTGGAAATTCTGATTTCGTAGATCTTGATAGATAGGTTATTTGTCGAGCTGCTATCGAGCATCAAGCTAAAACTGCCTTTTAAACCTCGATAAATACAATCTGTCGAGCTAGCTGTCGAGCTTTAAAATACAGCACTTCCTCACTTGTTTCTTGGACAGATTTGCATGGCTTTAACTCTTGACTTGAACAACATGTTTCTTGAAGACTTAAATCATCCTAGATCTACCCAATTACAAATAAAGTGATATTTTTACCTTTTCTATTATTGTTATAAGTCTAAGAAGTAATAATGCCAAGAAGAAATATAAATAAAATAACTATAAGAGATAGTGAATGTTGATAACAATGTAAAAAAATATCAATGAAGAAATAATTTCGCAAGATGAACTTGATAACATGGATTTGATAGAGTTGATTAGGGAAGATGATGAATAAATAAAATAAAATTATTACTTTGGCTTATATGTCCTATATTATCACTTTTGATTAATCAATTTGAATATATATGTTAATTTGATTTATTAAGCTATCTTTGTTAAAGATTATTATATAAAATAATAATTTAATTAGTCATTGGTTGAATATATTTATAATGGATATACATATTATATATATATATATATATTTTTATAATAAATTTTATTAGGTTTTTGTATATCCTACAATTCAAGTTATCCCTTGAGTATATTTAACTTAGATGCTCTATTTTTTGAATTTGCAATGATATTGGCAAAAGTGTTAGTAGTATCCTTGGAATAGTAGGATTATTCCTCAGCTTATTGGTTTCTCTTTCACGGGATTTGGGAAACAGTTGAGTTAAAGAATTTATGGACGACCTGGCTCAGTCTTGGAACCGGCTTACTCTCTCTAAGAGAAGGGTCTGGCTATAGCCTTACAAATGACAATAGTGTCATTGATTTCTCAATCGCTGCAAAATTTCTGACCAAAAGAGCTATCAACGTTGACGTCATAGCTAGAACTTTTATACCATTATGGAGAGATAGAAATGGTTTTAAGATTCAGATTTTTGGTGATCATAACATTCTATTCACTTTTGATAACAAGGAGGATGTTGATAGAATTCTTAGAAGTGAGCCATGAAGTTTTGACAAACACTTTGTAGTTATGTAATGCTGTGAAAGTGATAAACCTTTACGGGAAATCAATTTTGATAGAACAACCCTCTAGGTGCAGGTTCATGGACTTCCAATTAAGTATATGAGTTTTGAAGTGGGGATTAAAATATGTGGGGTCATGGGAGAAGTGATTTGACCATTTGACCTCAGATTGTTTGATGCTTGAAACTTTGTACGAACTAGCCGCGAACCCGCGCATTACATATGATAATTATTTTTATGTTGGTTTTATTAATTTTTTTTGTACAATTTAAACTAATCTAATAATGAGTAATGTATTTCGTAATTATATTTTTATTTATTATAGGAACAATCATAAATGTAATATAAGAACAATCCAAAACACCAAAACAACGCAAACTAAAAAAAATTAACAATGATTAGTTGAACCAATATTAGGATAAAATTTAGTTTTTGATAATCTATTAAGGTTTTTTTTTTTTTTTTGTTAGAAATTATAATTCCGACCACCCAAAACATATTATCAAATAAACAATTATTAGCAAAATATAAGAATTAAATTTCTATACATGCATTGTTATAAAATAATAACAATTAAAATAAAATTGCAAAAATTAAAATTTGTAACATATCCAATTATTTTCGTTTGGCTAACCTTTACTTTTCTTTAAATAAATGGCATTATAGAGTACTTCTAATACAACTATTAAGAGTATTTTGTCCACCACAAAGGATTAAAAAATAAACAAAAATTAGTAAAGTCTCATAGTTTAACATCTAAATTGAGCACTATAAAAATCGTGCTATGTAACAGAATAAATAAAAAATTATCCAAATCATGCTATGTAATACAATAATATTATATTTTTATCTGCTATATTTAATTTTTTAGAACGCAATAGGATAACATTTAACAATCAAAGAGAATAGAAAATAAAAAGAACAACAACAATTTAAAAAACAAAACTAAATCGCATTAACCCAAAATAGAGTTTTAAAGAATATAAAAAAGTATCAATCTAAAGTAGAGATGCAAGAAAAATAAAAAATAAAAATCCACCAAAAAATTTAGAGAGAGAGAGAGGGAGAGAGAGGGAACCTTTTTTTTTTTTTTTTGTAAGGGAAAACTATGCATAGAATAGAAGAGATAGTGACAAATTTACAGTAAGAGGGTGTGAATAAGAAGAAATAAAAATAAAGGAAGATGAAGGAAAAAAGGAAGAATAATATTAATGTAGAGGGTAGTGGGGAAATGAAAAGGTAAGGGAGGGAGAAAGATTGAAGAAGTAGTGGGGAGATGAAATGGTAAGGTAGACAGAAAAGTTGGAGAAGTGAAAATATTATAAAAATAAATATTAAAAACAATTCTAGGAAAAAAAAAAAAACCCTAAAGCTTGAAAAGCTTCAACGTTGTTGTTGTTGGGTTTTTTTTTTTTTTTTTTAGTTGGAGAAGTGAAAATATTATAAAAATAAATATTAAAAACAATTCTAGGAAAAAAAAAAAAACCCTAAAGCTTGAAAAGCTTCAACGTTGTTGTTGTTGGGTTTTTTTTTTTTTTTTTTTAAATACTTTAAGATGAAAAGGCTTACACAAAACCCTAAAGCAAAACTAAAAAGATTTTAGGTTGGGCTTGATAGTGGAACTAAATAAATAAGAGGTGGGCTAGATTAATTAAATATATTTATTATAGGGTGATAGTGGAAGTAAATAAATAAGTAGTGGGCTGCATTTATAGGGTTGAAAATTGTAAAAACATTTTAAAATTGTAGGAAAAAATATATTTAAAAAGAAAAAGAAAAAAAAGAATGATGTGGCAGTTGATATGGCGCAACGTAAAAGCAGTAGAAATAAACGCTACGCTTCACCTTTTAGTAATATATAGATTCAAGTATCCATTGATCTATCTCTACTGTTGTGCCGTGGTCACCTTATCTCTCTAAACGATGGGAAAGAAGTGTGGGTTTCATTCAAATACAAAAGACTGCCAAACATTTATTACTAGCATGGTCGTCTTACTCATGATGATAGGGATTGCGATCTTTGGATTGAGAGTGAAGGGACCTTGAGAACTGAACAGAGGGCATTTGGTCCACACCTTAAAGCACCACTGTTTGTAGCGTCAAGGAATAGTGTGATCACTATCCCTGGTTATTATGCGGCAAAGAAGAAGGCGAGCTCTACCACCTTGGCAGATGAATCCTCAGACCAACCTCTGCATCCTGGAAGAGGAACCATGCTGGAGCAACCATGAAGAGAAGCTGAACGTTACATAGACCCTATTAATTCCCCATCAATGTGTAACATTATTTTTGGAGTAAATAATTCAGCTAAAACGGATACTATCTCCTCAAATCTAGCAAATCTTGTGATTATGGAGGAATTAAAGGACCCTAATGACTTTGAAATGGTACTAAAAGATATTGATGAAGAGTTATGTCGGGTTAGGGAACTCGACTCGACTACGGAGGCATTCAAGGGACCAAATACATGTGACAACTTAAGTGCAGCTTTCACTACACAACTTACCAAGTCACATGCTTCTCAAGATGCACCTAGGGCTTCCTCTCCCATTGAGAACAGACGTATTCTCCCAAGTTGGACCCGATGAAATAGACTGACTCCCAGTGTTGGCTCAAGTTAGTTAAAGCAAATTTCAGAACAAAAAATAGTAGTTGAGGAAGAAGAATATCAATCAGAGTTGCCTTCTAAATGTTTCCAAGCTTCTTAGGTCGATGATTGAAGAACTTTTATATTGGTGGAGGCTGATAGTCAGCCCACCAACAGTAGTGAGTTGCCTAGCATGAAATTGTCGTGAGCTTAGGAACCTACATACAGAAAGAAAGCTCATGGAAATTGTACAAGCAAAAGATCCTTCTTTAGTGTTTTCAGCCAAGACACTGACAGATGAAGCAAGGTTAGAATTCATTCAAAATAGTATTATTTTTTACCATCTGTGGGTGGTTCCGAGGGTGGGTAGAAGTGGTGGTTTGGTTCATTATTGGAGATTATCGATCTATTTGACAATTAAGGGATTAGACAGAAATTATATTGATGCAATTATTGACAAAGATTTGGAAAGTGAATGGTATTTGACCGGTTTTTATGGTGAACCCAAAACAGCAAGAAGGAATGAAGCATGGGACAAACTCAGGAGTTTAAGTTCACGACTTGAGAGACCATGGTTGTGCTGTGGTGATTTTAATGAAATTATTAGAGAGGATGAATAATTAGAAGGAGCAACTCGATCCCATAATTAGATGCAGTTGTTCAAAGATGTGATTGATGAGTGTGGTTTTATGGATTTTGGTTTTGAGGGTTCAAAATATACTTGGAGCAGGCATTATGAAAATGACAATTCAATTTGGGAAAGACTTGACTAGTGTTTAGCTACTAATAATTGGTTTTTGAAATTTCCAAGTTCAAGGGTTTATCATTTGAGATGTGAATCATCAGACTATAATCCACTCCATATTGTACTCTCAAATCTAGATCCTCCTATTAAAAAAAAAAATTATGTTTAGTAGAAATATGGCTATCAAATACTGGTTGTGAGGAAGTAGTTCATTTAGCATGGAATAGTTTTGGTGATTTTGGGTATGAGGGAGGAATTTTGGCCAAAGTAGACAAGTGTGAGAAAGACTTGAATTGGTGGAATAAAAATGTCGAGAATGCAGCCTTGTTTAGTGGCAACAATTCTCGGGTTAGGCAGCTAAAGAAGGAGATTGATGTGCCACTAGATAGAGAATCTACTATGTGGGCTCAAAGGTCTAGACTACTATGGGCAAGGCAAGGAGATAAGAATACCAAATATGTCAATAGTTGTGCTACATGGAGATATAGAAAAAATGTGATTGAGGGAATTAGATATGAAGACAATATATGGAGAGTTCAACCTAATGCTATTTCACAATATTGGTCAATTACTACAAGACACTTTTTTCCTCAACTGAGCAAAGAGTGTCTCCAAATGTGTTATCATGTGTGCCCACTATCATCGATGATGAAATGAATGATGTATTATGCCAAGATTTTGGTGAACATGAAGTGGTTGCTGCATTACAACAAATGGCACCCCTCAAATCTCCCAGCCCAAATCAAATGCCTCCACTTTTTTACCAACATATTTGGGCCACAGTAAGTCATGATGTCACAGTTTCCATATTGGCACTATTGAATTCAAGTATCTTACCTACTCCTTTGAGTCATACTTTTATGACTCTCGTTCCAAAAACTAATAATCCTGAGCATGTTCACCAATTCCACCCTATCAGTCTTTGTAATGTACTATACCAAATATATTCCAAAGTCCTAGCCAACCATTTGAAATAATTACTCTCTATTATCGTAGATCACGAATCGGACTTTACTAAGGATAGATTAATTTCTAATAATATCCTTATGGCTTTTGAGACCCTACATAGTTTACAAAATTACAAGTCTGGAATTCATGGTTTTATGGCAATAAAATTGGATATGAGTAAGGATTACGATCGAGTAGATTGGAATTTCCTTGAAGAACTTATGAGGAAAATGGGCTTTAATAAAAGGTGGATCAATCTGATTATGAGTTGTGTGAAAACAGTTTCCTATTATGTTTTAGTGAATGGTGAGTCATATGGTATGATTCATCCTACCAGCGGGATCAGATAGGGTGACCCACTCTCCCTTTTCTATTCTTGCTTTGTACTGAAGGATTAAATGGTTGATCAAGAGAGAGGAATGCAATGGAGATATCCATGAGTTCTCTCAATGTAATAGAGGGCCAAAACTAACCTATCTGCTTTTTGCAGATGATAATCTTATTTTTTGCCGGGCTAGAAAGGTGTAGGAGATTTTGAATATGTATGAGGAGGCCTCAAGAAGAAAAAAAGTTAACAAGAGCAAAACGACTTTATCTTTAGCAAATTCACTTTAGTCGAAATAAAGCATGATATTAGGGTGGCTTTGGGTGTTCTAGAAATTATGCAATATGAAAGGTACTTCGATCTCCCTTCCTTTTTTGGTAAAGGAAAAAAAGCTAGCTTTAATTACATAAAGGAGAGGGTTTGGAGAAAACTTCAACGGTGGGAAGGTAAATTACTATCCCAAGCAAGCAGGGATGTTTTGTTAAAGTCAGTTATTCAAGCTATTCCCACTTACTCTATGGGATGTTTCAAAATACCAATTGGTTTGTGCAATGAGATTAAAGCGCTAATCAAGAAATTTTGGTGGGGACAACGAGGTGACCGAAGAAAAATTCATTGGGTTAAGTGGGAGGAAATGACAAAATTCAAAACAATTGGTGGAATGAGTTTTAGAGATATAGCCATGTTCAATGACTCTTTACTAGCAAAGCAAGGCTAGCAACTTCTACACAACAAAACCTCTTTATTCTACAAGGTTTTTAAGGCCCATTTTTTCCCAAACATAGCAATTATGGAAGCTTTCGATTCAAGAATGGGGTCCTATGCTTGGAAGAGTATCCTTAAAGGAAGGGATATCATTCAAAGAGGAGCTAGATGAAGGATTGGAAATGGAGAGAAAATCAACATTTGGCAACATCGTTTGTTACCAAAAAAACATCCACCACAGATTCCCATCTGCCTCATCGATGACTTTGCTAACTCCACAGTGGACTACCTAATTGACCCTACCACGAGACATTGGCTGACAGACTTGGTAGATGGATTATTTGTAGCCAAAGATGTTGAGATGATAAAAAAAAATTGCTAAGCCAAGCTACAACAGAGGATATGTTATACTGGCCTCATTTGAGTAATGAAGATTAAAACTGCAAATTAGGGTACAGATTCCTTAAAGAAGAGGCTGAAATTTTGGCAACAACACATGTTCCACCACTCCGGGACAAACATGTTTGGAAAGGAATTTGGTCTATGCAAGTGCAACAAAACGTGAAGACATTCATATGGAGGGCCTGTCGTAATGCCATGTCGACGAAACAAGCTCTAGTACAAAGAACAATCATCACTGATCCAATGTGTGAATGATGTAGAGCTGCTGCTGGGGCCCACTGCATGCATTATGGTCTTGTTCTAAGCTTGATATTGTTTGGGCTAATCCAGCATTGTGGAAATTTCGAATTTCAGTCGGTTTTGTGGATTTTAAAGAGCTTGTATCATGGATAATTTTGGGAGATAAGTATGTAGAGCTTTTCACAATCACGAAATGGTCAATCTAGAACCAATGCAAGCATGTCCATTTACAAGTACCTACCACTATTCTCCTTCAAGTTGTTGGTCTGTCAAAAGCCAGCCTAACTGACTTCCATATAAAGCTGCAGGAACTTGAGTCCCAGGCACGACAGAGTAGTCAAAGTTCCATCATCGTTGGCTGGCTCCTCCAGTGAATGTGGTAAAAAGAAACTTCGACGACGCCTTGTTCTCAAAAGAAAACAAGTTTGGGATCGACATGGTTGTCGACGATGATAATGGTTCAGTTTTAGCTTCTTGCTCAAAGAGTTTATCCCAAGCATACAATGCAGTTGAGACCGAGTCAATGACAGCTACAATGGCTCTGTCTTTTGCCCATGATATTGGTATTATGTGAGCTATCTTGGAGGGAGATTTGTTGGTTGTGATAAAAGCTTTGAAAGAGGATGTACACTCTTTAGCACCTACTAGTTTGTTGATTGAGGATGTAAGGATATTATCCCAAAATTTGATCAATTGCTCTACTCTCATACTAAAAGAGAAAGTAATTTTGTGGCTCATAGTCTGACTAGATATGCTATTGACGTACTAGATTTTTTAGTGTGGATGGAGGATGTTCCACCACACATATGGTCTGTTTTACAAGTTGATTTAGTTTGTTACATTAATAAAGTTCTAATTTTCTCCCTCAAAAAAAAAAAAAAAAAAAAAAAAAAAAAAAAAAAACACACACAACTCACCAATCATCATTACCCAATATTCCAATACAAGGGTGGAGTGATTTCCCTTCTAGCTCATCCCAAAAAAAACCTAGATACTTACTACTTCCTACCATTAGGAGCTCCACTATAGAATTTTGGCCTAATCATTAATCACAAAGTGATAGGAATATCAGAACTTGTGGATGCAGAAGACTATTGAAAACAAATCCTAATAATTCATTGAGTAGGATGGCAAAACGTACCAAGGACCAATCCATTTTTATTTTGAGAGTTCATGTCATAAGATAACCATACAATTGAAATAGATATGAAATGAGTAAATATTCGCTTGCAAAAGTTTTTTTTTTATTGGTTTTTTCTTGTGAAATTTTCTTTGTTAATATGGTTATGCAGCTTATGCTTATGAATGTGCAAATATCTCTAATATATGCTAAATATCATTTTTTTAAAATAAAAATAAATATATTTTGTCAATGCCAATTATAAATTTATAATAGGATTCTTTTTTCAATAATTTATTTCTTTTCATAAAAATTGTACAAACACAACAAAGTATGGAGATATTCATTAATAGTTTATACTAGTTTTCCTTTTTCTTTTTCTTTTTTTTAATTCATAGCAACACTTTTTTTCTTTTTATTTTTTATTTCATTAATTTGATAGCTAGGATGGAGAGGCTTGAGCCTAATGTCATTGCTAGAAATCTCAGATGTTTGGAATGAAAATTCCAAATCCCATGGCTTTGTGTGGGATACTTTAATGAATTGACTAGAGGTGATGCAAAATTAGGGGGAAACAGGAGTTGTCATAATCAAATGCAACTCTTCCGGGATGTAATAGACGAATGTGGCTTTATTGATTTGGGCTACTTGGGCTCAAAATTCACTTGGAGGAAACACTTTGCCAATGCTTAGTCAATTTGGGAGAGATTAGACAGAGCACTGTGCACAAATGAGCGATTACAACAGTTTGGAGCAACTCGAGTCTTCCATCTCAATAGCTGTACCTTGGACCACATTCCTCTCTGGATTGTTCCTAATGGTTTAGATCCCCGTCCCATATCTAGGCCATTCAAGTTTAAGGAGATGTGGTTATTAGATAACGGGTGTGGTCATAGTGTGGAGGCAGTGTGGAGAGATTAGATACATTGTGAGGCCGAACACCAAGTGATGAGAAAGGTGGAGAAGTGTGGATTTGAATTAACCCAATAGAGCCGTAGATACTTTGGGAATATCAGACAAGAACTAAAGGAGAAGAAAAAATTATTGGTGAAGGCCGAACAAGTGGCAGCAAAAGAAAGGAACAATTCTTGAGTTAGAGAATTAAACATAGAAGCGACAAAGTTGATGATTAAGGAAAACAAGATGTGGAGACGACGAGCAAAAATATTTTGGTTGATCGATGGTGATAGAAATGCAAAGTATTTTCATAGCAGGGCAACTTAGAGACGTAGGTGAAACAAAACTTCAGGCATTTATAACTCGGAAGGTGTGTGTATTTCTCAATAGGAAGTGATATCAGAAACTTTCATTGAATTTTATCAAGGTTTGTTTACATCCACAAACCCAATTCTGAATGAGGACGCCTTGAATCTAGTGCCAAAGCTTCTAATCGAGGATATGAATCAAATATTGCCCTAAGATTTCATGGAATGGGAAGTACAAATAGCATTGAAACAAATGCGCCACTGAAAGCCCTAGGTCCTGACAATATGCCCTTCTCTTCTATCAAAATTTCTGGAGTTTGGTAGGTAGTGATGTCACAAAAACCATATTGTCATTCCTAAATTCGGCCACACTTCCCCATCCCATTAACCATACTTTCATCACCCTAGTCCCAAAAACAAAAAACCCACAGTCTATTAATGATTTTTGACCTATCAGCTTATACAATGTGCTTTACAAAAAAATTTCAAAGGTATTAACAAATAGATTGAAAAAAATTCTCCCAAAAATCATTACAGAACATCAAAATGCTTTCACAAAAAATTGTGTGATCTCTAATAATATACTTGTTGCTTTCGAAACTCTCCATAGTATGAAAAACCACAAAACTAGCAAAACTGGTTACATGGCCCCTAAACTTGACATGAGCAAAGCATATGATAGGGTGGAGTAGTTTTTTCTAGAGAAAATTATGAGTAAATTGGGGTTTGAGGAGAGGTGGATAAATCTTATGATGATTTGTGTCAAAAACAGTGTCCTGCTTGATTCTAGTGAATGGTGAACCAAAAGGACTAATCCATTCTACTAGGGGCATCTGTCAAGGTGATCCCTTATCCCCATTCCTTTTCCTTTTGTGCACCGAAGGCTTACATAGCAATTTCCAAAGCTGAAAATGATGGCGCTATTAGGGGTTTCTCCTTTGGTAGAAATAGTCCAAGACTAACCCATCTGCTCTTTGCAGATGATAGTGTGCTTTTTTGCTTGTCAAATAAATAGGATTGTCAAAAGGCTACTTATGAAAGTGTTTGGGCAGAAAATAGATAGAAGGAAAACATCTCTGTTTTTTAGCAAGTCAACAACTAATGCAACAAAAACAAAAATAAAGGAAGCATTAGGGGTTTCAGAGATTTTGCACTATGACACATATTTGGGGTTGCCATCACTTATTGGAAGACACAAAAATGCAAGTTTTGAATACATCAAAGAAAGAGTGTGGAGGAAATTGCAGGGTTAGGAAGAGAAACTACTGTCATAGGCGAGTAGAGAAGTTTTGATCAAGGTGGTGGTTCAAGCCATTCCAACTTATACAATGAGTTGTTTTATGCTTCCGCTAGGTATTTGCCATGAAATTGCAGGGTTTATATGTAAGTTTTGGTGGGGGCAAATGGGAGATCATCGGAAAATACATTGGGTAAAGTGGGGTGATATGTGTGATCCAAATTCGGAAGGTGGAATGGGTTTCAAGGAGTTATCTCTTTTTGATGAAGCACTTCTTGCAAAACAAACATGGCACTTGCTACATAATAATAACTCTTTATTCTACAAAGTTTTTAAATCAAGGTTTTTCCCAATTTGTTCCATCATGGAATCAAGAGAAGGTCATGGAGGCTCTTATGCTTGGAAGAGCATCTTGAAAGGGCGGGGTGTTATTAGAAGAGGAGCAAAATGGAGAGTTGGGAATGATGAATCTATAAAGATTTGGGGTGACAACTAGCTACCTACAATAAACAACTTTGGTGTGCACGGCCCTTTGAGGGCAGATTTCCAAGATGCTGCTATAAGTACTCTAATTGATCTCTTCTCATGTACATGGGATTCCAATTCTTTATCTACTGCCCTTAGTCCCACAGATGCAGAGTTGGTCAAAAAAATTCCCTTAAGTTGTGGACATTCAGAGGATGCTCAATACTGGCTCTATGCGCAATCGGGACAATATTCCGCCAAATCGGGCTATTTTTTCCTCAAATCCGAGTCACACTGCTTATCTTCACCAACCTTCAATCCACCCATTCTGCCCAAGCCACCATGGAAACAAATTTGGAGCTTATCCTTGTCGAATAAAATAATAAAAATTTTATGGCAAGCATGTCGCAATGCACTGCCAACAAAAGCAAATCTATTGAGATGATGCGTTATCAATGATTTATCATGCTCTTCTTGCTCTAATCAAGGCAAGGATGTTCTACATGCACTATGGTCTTGCCCAAGCCTATCACAAATCTGGATGCATATCCTCAATGGTAATTCAGACAAGTTTCAACACAATCAGATTTTGCTCAAGTGCTGTCCGCGGTGCTTGAATCAGGACGCAACTCTAAAACTGTTTGCGATGATAACATGGACAATCTGGTTCAGGCGTAACAAGGCCAGCTTCTCACCACCGGGCTTCTCACATGACCAGGTGCTTCAGTGAGCCATAGATGCTCTTCAGGAGTTTTGGACAGCCCAACCACCAGTCCAACCACAAGCAACTAGGTCGAGAGTCAAGTGGACAGCTCCACAGGACGGCATTTACAAAATAAATTTTGACGGGGCTTTGTTTACCACGTTGGACAAAGCTGGGATAGGAGTAATCATTCGAGACTGCAAAGGTTTGGTCATGGCCTCATTGTCTCATTCCATTCCTCTTCCTTTAACTATGTTGGAAATTGAAACTATGGCAGCGGTAACAGCCTTGGAGTTTGCTTTAGAACTGGGGCTAGATTCTGCTATTCTTGAGGGAGATTCTGAAATTCTTATGAACTAATTGATGGAAGATTCACTATCCTCAGCTTCGTTTGGTCTTCTAATCCAAGAGGTAAAAGCTATTGCTGAATCTTTTCAATGTATTAGTTTTTCTCATGTTTGTAGAGAATGTAATATTGTAGCTCATAACCTAGTTAGGCAAGCACGTCATGTTACTAGTTATTCAGTGTGGATAGAAGAAGTCCTGTCGCACACCTTAGTTGCTTATTAGGTTGATTTGCCTATTGATTAATTAAATTTGAAGTCTTCTTTCTCAGAATAAGAAAAGATAAAAAAAAAGGAGGTGTTAAGTGGCCTACAAAGCTCCTTTTTGATAGAGCCGGTAGAATTTAAACAAAAGACCAATGTTTTAAAAACTGGACCGGATCGACTAGTTCGATTGGTTGAACAAGGAACTGGAGGCCAGTCTAGTCCGAAAAAATGCCCAAAACCAGTAAAAATCGGTCAAAAACTGGGAACCGGAGGCAAATTTGGTTTTGCCTCCGGTTCGATTTTTAAAACCATGCAAAAAATTTACCAAATGAGTTACAAGGCTCTTAATTGTTCGTAATATATTTTTAAATCATTACAATTTGAACATTTTATGAGTCTTTATTAACCAAAATAACATAAATTTACATAAATTTCAATTGATATTTATTTATCTACTCTAAACCATTCCATTATAGCTTGAGTTTTGACCATGAAATTTTTTAAAAATGGATTATTCATGTGATAAGAATCCTAATGGATAAACACAATATAATAAATATGCAATATTTTGGTAAGCTTTCTTACATTAAAATATCACAAAATATTCAAATTAATATATTTTAAAATTTTCAAAATAGTTTTAACTATATCATAATTGTGTGTCATATATATATTTTACCCTCCCAACTTAAAGTCAAATCCTAACTCTACCACTAGTCCGATACCCAATTGACTAATACTAGACATATTTGACATATTTGGTAGTTGTAGAATATACAAATTAGAATTTTCATAGGCTAAATATAGTTGTTGTCTTTAAGGTTTATCCCTGCGTGTGGCCATTGGATGCCACATGTTCAACCTTTTAAAGGAAAAGTTAAAAGAACAAAAAATTGTTTCAAGTCAAATCACTTGATGCTAAAATAAATAGCATATCCACTTTCCATTAGATCGAATGGGATAAATCTTGATAGAGCTGAGTGCATGTCTATGACTCATTCGAATCTTCTACTCCCAAAGGCCTAAGCTCAATAGATAAGATGTCACTATAGTCACACCCAGGTAGAAGATGCCAACTCAAATCACCCCCTACCCTTTTGTTTTGTTCATATTAAAAAATAAATAAACAAATAAATAATAACAGCCATAAACAAAACGACATAAAGTAGCAGAGCACAAAAGTTTTGGTATGAAAACCAATCAATTTCTTGTAAAGTTCAAATACAAAATCAATATATTAGCCATAGCTTCCGAATGCCTTCAAATAAGTCAATTTGATAATGGGGATCAAGAAACGTTAAACATGGAGCAACAAAATGTAATAACTCAAAAGTCATTCTCAGTGACAAATTTGCTCTCAAACTTTCTGACCGAAGGTTGCCATAGACATTATACTGCTATATATTAAAGGCAAAATTACTCTCAACTTTCTGCTCTCTCACGCACCGTATGGTTGTATGTCCTATGAATTAGAAAAGCTAACAGATTTAATGCACGCAAACAACACTGTAAACAAATATGTACATGAAGGAGAAAACAAAAATGCCATGTACGTTCGTTATAACACTAATCCTTAAACACTTGTTGGAAGTCATGGTTCTATATCTGTGCAAATTCCATTGCTATACCCTATCCTTTTTCAACTATACCTTTTATATTCACTTACAAGGGTTCTTTCTTTGCATGAAATCGAGAAGGTCCATCCCCATTAATAGCCCCTTCAGTGAAGCCCAAGTTAATCCGTGAAGATTGAACATTTCGGGACTCAATCTCTGGTGCTTCATCAACTATCCAATCATCCATTGGGTCAATCTCTTCAGCCACAATGTCACACTTTTTGCCTGACTGAAACTGCTGCAGTTGCAAATTATAATGTACAAATCCCCCTACCCTTTTGTTTTGTTCATATAAAAAAAAAAAAAAAAAAAAAAAATAATGGCCATAAACAAAACGACATAAAGTAGCAGAGCACAAAAGTTTTGGTACGAAAACCAATCAATTTCTTGTAAAGTTCAAAGACAAAATCAATATATTAGCCATAGCTTCCGAATGCCTTCAAATAAGTCAATTTGATAATGGGGATCAAGAAACGTTAAACATGGAGCAACAAAATGTAATAACTCAAAAGTCATTCTCAGTGACAAATTTGCTCTCAAACTTTCTGACCGAAGGTTGCCATAGACATTATACTGCTATATATTAAAGGCAAAATTACTCTCAACTTTCTGCTCTCTCACGCACCGTATGGTTGTATGTCCTATGAATTAGAAAAGCTAACAGATTTAATGCACGCAAACAACACTGTAAACAAATATGTACATGAAGGAGAAAACAAAAATGCCATGTACGTTCGTTATAACACTAATCCTTAAACACTTGTTGGAAGTCATGGTCCTATATCTGTGCAAATTCCATTGCTATACCCTATCCTTTTTCAACTATACCTTTTATATTCACTTACAAGGGTTCTTTCTTTGCATGAAATCGAGAAGGTCCATCCCCATTAATAGCCCCTTCAGTGAAGCCCAAGTTAATCCGTGAAGATTGAACATTTCGGGACTCAATCTCTGGTGCTTCATCAACTATCCAATCATCCATTGGGTCAATCTCTTCAGCCACAATGTCACACTTTTTGCCTGACTGAAACTGCTGCAGTTGCAAATTATAATGTACAAATGTCAGTTCACTCAATCCTTGTTGCTCAATAGGATTCCTTCCAGTTGTAAGCAGCTTCTCGGCCAAACTTCTCTTTAGTTCACATCTTGAAGCACCGTCACAGTTCTGGCTCAGAATTCGAAAGGCAAATCTCTGCAGCTCAGGATATTCTGTTCCATAATGAGACCACCATAGAGCTGTAGTTCAATTTACATAAAAATACAAGTTTAAAATCATGGTTTTTGACAGACTCAAACCAAACCAAACAATAAGCAAGCAAGAAGCCAAACTATAGAGGTCTCTTACCAGGAGGGTCGCTGGTTCTTTGGTTAATGGCACTCCCCTCTTCAAAACTACCTCTAGCATGTCTATAGTCTTCAAGTTGTCGGGATATCAAATCTTGACTTCTCTGATCTTGTACCAAGCGGACAGTAGAGCACAAAAGACCAAAGGCAACCTCAGCATCACCTAGGAAATCACTTGAATAAAAGAGACTTGGGTTTAAATAATACCCTGCACCATGAATAGGGCTATGGAGAAAGTTGTCCCAAATCTCATCAATCACTTTCCAAAAAGGCATGTACTGGGATTTCTTACCTTTAAATTCCTCTTTAATTGTCTCTTTTAGTTGATCCATTGTTTCGTATATGTACCCCACTTGTGGTTTATCAGCCTGACTGATTAAACATAAAACACGCACAATCGGTAGAGTTGCCTTCAAGGCAATCCCAGCTCCAGTCCAGAAAGAGTTATCTTCCATCAAATCTGCTACCCTCTTTCCCTCTGTTCTAGAAGCCCAGACTGATGTGTTCCACTCAGGTGAGGCAAACATGTTCTTCAATTGCAGCTTTTCTGAGACAATATTCTCCAAAGTCATAATGGGCATTGCTGACCTTATTTTGGAGGGCCGAATTAGGTCACGGCCAAGAGTATGTTTCTTCAAAAGATTCAAAACAGTTTCATGGCCATAAATAAACTTCGTAAGGGACTTGGCTTTAGCCAATATACCTCTGATGGACTCAATCATTTCAATCTTCTCTAGCATGAGCTCAATGCAATGGGATGCACTCACAGTCCAGAACACTCTCTTGCACCTATCCATGAATTGCTTGCCCACAGCTCCCATCCAACCTGTTATAGAACATGCCACCACTTGAATTACATTTTCAATTCCAATCTCCTCAATAACTCCATCCAACAACAACTGTAACATATCAACATCGTCAATGAAAGATGTAACATCAGACGAGCGAAGATAAACAATACCCTGTGGGCAATCCACCAAAAAATTAACCAAGTGTCGACCCTTTTCATCAATCCATCCATCTAACAAGATGCTACACCCTGTGCTTGCCCATGAATGCCTAATCTTCTTCACATAATCTTGGATATCATTCACCTCATCTTTAAGGATCCACCCTTTTAGCTCCTGACAACTTGGGATGTTATACACCATCTGACCGTTACCCAGGGTAGCATTTATCATTGCTTTGAAACTAAGGGAATTGACAGTACCGAAATCAACACCTGTTTCATAGAAAAATCTAGCAATGCATTTTTGGGCTTTCCTTGATAATGAAACTTTTCCTTCTTTGCAATTGATGGCTGTTTGAGAACCTGTATTTCCATAGGGAAGAGGAGCACTGTCTGTAAGACTGTCTTCCTGTGCAGAGTCCATATCAACATGCCTCCCATCACAAGAACCGGCAGTTTGAGTTGTTTCATGCTTATTGTGCTTAACACTATTCAAGTTGGGACGGCAATTCCTTTTACAGGGAAGATTTGGGTTATTTAATTCATCAACTTCCTTGCTTAAACTTTCTATCTTCCTTTCAAGTAATTTGTTTCTAAACAGTTCCTTCACATTTTGAGGAGCATTTTCACAAGGAGTAACATCTCCACGTATACCTCCTAAGTGGCACTTTAGACGGAAGAAACCACTCACCACTTTACCACAATATTTGCATTGAACTCTAACTTTTTTCTTATCAACTACTGTACCATGATCATGAACATTAATGAAGCCTTCACTAGCAACCATATTGTTCTCTTGTTTTCAATTTCAAAAGAATCAAGAAACCCTGAAAATTTTCTTCTCTGTACATCAAGTGCTTTCAGCAAGCTTGGCCTGAACAACAATGAGAAAAGGTAGCAAAGACAATGATTAAGGGGGAGACTCCTTAAAGTTAGAGCCCAAAATTGATATATGATCTGGTTTCCACTCAAAATCAAATGAAGAAACTTATTAGATTCTATGGGGCACTTTCACTTTATATGAATGTCATCATTCTTGCAATTATCACATGTTCTACAACTGAAAATCCCCAAAAGAACATTCAATTAAATAAAAAATTGCAAAGCCAAAGCAGAAGGATAGAGACCAATAGTATGAGAATTGGACAACTACTGCATAATAAGTCAAGGGCATAAGCTAAACACAAAACATCATAAAAAGTTCGGGAACATAGAACCTATGCTTTCAAGAATTCATTCAAGACTTGTATAAAGTTAATTATAAACTACTATTTTAATGTCCCAAAATAAATCTTGTCATATCCAATTTTTACCAAGAAAAGGTTTTGGGAAGGAATCATTTATCACCCTCAGTAGAGTACAACTACAAAAACTAGTGAGGTTGGCATAGATGCCTGAAGTCAAGAGGACAAAATTACTTAAAAAAGAGAAAGAAACGAGAGGAAAAAAAAGGGAATAAGGAAATGAGATGATTTGGCACTGAAAGACTCTTGAGTGGGCCCAAGTTTGTGTGAGATATACCATAGACAAATTCCTGGAAATAATTTTGGTTATGATGCTTGTAAACCATTATTCAAGAATGAGGCTAAGATGATGACTGCTCCAATTTTGAATTTAGACGAGATACACTGATCCTAAACTAATGCAGTGGACTAAGTATGGTTATAGAGATAAAAATGAGTGAGATCATTTCTATCAACCAAAAAAAAAAAAAACATAATGTTTATAAAAATAATAATAATAATAATAAAGAACGTGAGATCATTTCTATCATTTATCCACTTATTTTATGGAATTGGAAATTATTAAAGATGGGTCCCAAAAAAATGAACTTGATCAGACTGCGAATTTCTTTCAAGATACCAAGTTTCTGGTTTAGTCCGTATTCTGTAACCAAATAAAAAAGATATAGCTTCAAATAAGAACTTTTCTAGTCACGTTTCAATAAATATATGCTCAACAACTTTTCAAGGTAGCAATGAAGCACATAGGGAAATCACTGTTGAAGAAGACCAAAAATGCAGAAGTGGTAGAAAAATCTGGCTTGAAAACCACAATTGTGCGACTCATATTCATGATAATACAAACACGTACACACCACCAGTGGGACTCAAACTCACAACCTCACTCTTTTTCCTATTATTAGGGAGGAGGAAGTGTCAGCTCATTGGCTATTTAGCGTTTAGAAAATCTAAGATATCATGAATAAATTTCAGCATCTCAAAATACTTGTGAATGCCCTGTAACGAAAACAAGACCATGAATGTGATAGCTAATCAAAATCTAGAGGATTTAAATTCAAGCCATTAAGTAATGGTCTCAAGAAAATTGAAAAAGTATTGTTTAGACTTAGGAGCATCTAATGAACAACTGAATTTTGAAGAATCTAAGGATGGCAACATTCAAAGTGTTACACTTTGATTTTGGCCTTGGCAACTGAGTGATGAAGGCATCAATGAAAATTTGATTGAATATGATTGAGACCAGCAGCCCCCTCGTGCATCCAAGATGAAAGAGACCAAATGGGCCCCATTAAAAATTCCAAATCTGCGCCAGCACATTAAGAAAAAAAAAAAAGAAAAAAAAGAAAACCCAACTGTTCAAATTAAAAATGGTTTTGATTTGACTCATAATTACTTGACCTTCAAAACCTTATGACTTTTGGCTCTCAATGAGATCAGTCAGATTGATATGAGCTGAACCTCGCACAAGCAAACTAAAAGATAACTTTACTGACACCAACTTGATCCTTGTTCCATGTCGCGATCACTTTTATCATAAGCACAACATATTATAATTAATCACGTCAATATTGAAAATTGTGTCCATGGAATCGCTTAATTCAATCGTTGACTAAAAGTATTGAACAAACAACAATTAAACTTGGCAGAAACTAGAGAATCTCTTCTCCCTTCCAATATTTTTTTAGAGTAAAAATGAGCAAGCTTTATGATCTGTTTTGACTTTTGAGATGAGAGAGAAAGAAACACAAGTGTAATTTTAGACGAATCAAAGAACAACCTTTTTATTTGTCTTAAACAAAGGAAACATCAATAATGAATATAGAAGAAGAAGAAGAAGAAGAAGAAGAAGAAGATGTTGTTCAACAAAAAACTGTACCTTAAAGGTTAAAGCTCAAATCTTGAAACAGACAGAGAGGGAAGGACTCCTTTTCCTTTACACAACGTCGAGTGAGGCTCAGATCATCATCATGTCTTCACTAGCTTTCCCTTCTTATCTTTGCGCGTATGTGTTTGGCTATTTATCATAAAAATAAATCATAATCTATATATATATATATATATATCTACCTATCATCCAAGTAAGCGGCCACATGGCCCACATCATCCCCATAAAATTACCAATTTTTCTACTTCTTATCTTTTTCCTTTTTTTCTTTTTTTAACTTTTATTCTTCTTATTCTATAAAATATAAAGTAAAATAAAAACTCTTATTCTTCCTGTTACTTCATATTTATTCTTATCTTCCCAGTATTCTCAATTTTACAATTACACTTCCTGTTTTTTTTTTTTTTTTTTTAACTATTCTTCTCCCCCTTTTTTTTTTTAATTTTCCATTAGAAAGTCTTCTCTTTTTTTTTTTTTTAGCTTTGGTTGAATTTTGATTTAGGTTAATACTTAGTTTTTTTTTTTAAAAAAAAAAGAATTTGAGTTTATATCAAAACACAATCTACATGGCTATGAATTTCAATATGTCTATCAATTTTTTGAGTAATAAATTATTATAAAATTTATCTTTTATTTCTTTGGTTTTATTTTAATTTTGGTTAAACTAACATCGTAATTTTATGATGAGTTTTTATTATTATTGAAAGCACGATAGTGCGAAACACTATTGCTTGTTTAGACTCCCAATTTTAAATTTACAGTTAAATTGCTTTTACTCAACTTATCTAAGTACGAAATAAGAGTAAATGAAACGTAACAAACCAAAACAACACTCTAGTGCATAAACAAATACAATAAGCAATAAATGTGAAGCACAAGAGTAAGGGAAGAGAGATGCAAACACAAGATATCATCGCTCTTTGGAGTTGCAAGAGAAAGAGTCTTTGATTCGCTCTTTGGAGTTTTAGAGAAACTCTTCTTTGCTCTCTTTGTAGAAGAGTAAAACTTGCCACTTTTCAATGATTGCAAAGTTATTAGACCTTGTCGAGGTAGAATTGTTGCATCCTTGGGAGGATGAATTCCCTTGAAAAGCAAAATCTTCATTATGAGACTGCAAAAAGGAAGACAAGTCCTACTAGTTGATTTGCCTTCAGTTTTTCCTAAAGTTTGGAAAATGTGTGCACATATGTTGATTGAAGCTCCATGTATGAGATCACAAAGGAAATTTGCTCTTCGAAGGTTGATGAAGCCCATGTTGGTCAATGGGTACAAATTGGAGTGCATGATCAATGCAAGGGTCTTGATTTTAGGAGTGAACCTTGCAGTGCCAATGGATGTACTCTTGACGGAGACTTCAAGATCAACTCCTAAAGTTTCAAGAATGAGATCAAAATGTCACACTCTGTCATCATAAAGAGTTGTGACAACATTTAACGGACGGTTCATTTGAAGAATCTTGGCTAGATAGTCCTGTGTGATGATGAAGTCTTTTCCCCAAACCCAACACTTCAATTCAGCTCTAGTAAATCAAGCATTTGAATAGAATTCCTTTATAAGTTCATCTACTGGCTCAGCGAACATCCCAAACAAGTTTTCCCAATCTTTATTAGCAAAGATCCAAGGGATGAAGGTTGATCCCAAAGAGTCAAACTTCACAACCCATTCCACCACAGTAAGTGCATTCTTGAAGTGCGTGTTGAAGGATTGGAAGTCTGTCAAAGACATAAACTTCATTCTATCAAAAGCAACTAACGCCTACCTATTTCTCTTTGATATTGGAGAAGATGTGAGATCAATTATGGGTGCTTTCCTGCTTGAAGACCTTTGAGACATTTGTAAGATAGACACACAAAGACAAATCATACACAAAATGGCAACAAACTTGATTAAATGCAAGTTAGTACAAAAATCAAGTATAAACACTCTAAAGCCTAAGTTAAAAGAGCATAAACACAACACAAAGACATGTTATAGATGCTAGATAGTCTAAATAGACTAAAAGCATGAAACATTGCATGACATGTCAAGTGTGATAGGGTGTGTGCACCAAGGGTGTGTGACCAATGCATGGACAAGCACAATAGGGCAAAGTGTGTAAAACACACAAGCAATGATCAAAACATGTTCCTAATGAGTAAGCATGGCTAACCCCAAGAATTGGCACTTAATGGAGTCCAAATGACTGAAAAATTACCTTAGAGACATTTTATCAAACACCTAACATGCACATATTAACCTTATATATGATGAAATGAATGAACTTGTGAAAAATCTCCCTCAATACATGTTATTTTTGCCACATGGGGCCACCATTGTCATGAACAACACAAATGGGACTAAGCCCAATCAACAAAATCACAAAAAAATTTTGCAAAAAAAAAAGTTTTCACCAACCCCCATTCAAAATGAACCCAACCCTAGGTGTTAAGCAATCTAAGATAAAATCTAAGGAATAGAAAGATAAAAAATGTTAGAAATTACCTTAAAGTAGTCTTAGAGTTGAAATCCAAGTGAAATTGGTTGAGTTTTGAAGAAATTTGGTGATTTAAGGAGAGGGACTTGCGAGGAACAAAAAAACAAAGTTTTTTTTTATAAACTGTCATTTCAAGCTCTTTAAAAACTGACTATTCGGGCATTTCGCGAGTCAATGACTCGCAAGTTACTCGCAATTTGTGCAAATGCATAGGGCTGATTTTGCGGGTCAAGTCTAAGTTGCGAAGTACTCACAACTAAGTCGCAAAACTCTCTGCCTAATTTTGTGAAGAAACAAAAATTTCCTCATTTCATCTCGCGACTTGGATGGGATTGCATCCACTCGTGAAATGAGTCACGAAATTGCCAATCATTAAGTTTTTCAAAACAAGAGCGACAAAAATCACATCCAAAAACAAGTAAAACACTCAAAAATCTTTTTGGTTTGATCAATGAGCAATTGAGTATACATACATCACATAAATGAAATGGGTATTTATTGAACACTAGACTTGTGTGTTGTGTGTGGGTATCAAGTATGAATTAGTCCATAGTATAGCATGAAGTTTCAATGATCAATTCAATCAAGTCATACACAAATAACACGAAGTCAAGAAACCTATCTCATGAATATAAGTGAATGTATATGACTCCTCACCAAAGTATTTACATTGATTGAAAGTTTTTTATTTGGCTTCCATTTTTCATACTTTGATCAACACAAATCAATATTTTGAGCATCGATGCCATGAAAGTTTTTATATTTTTTTAAGGAATAAGCCTTCAACTTTAGCATCATACATTTTGAATAGATTTTGCTCCACCTTTTCCTTGTCAAATTAGTTTTCAAAACAAAGCTTTTTCAACTCTATCTTTTTAGAGATTGACGTTTGAAGAGGTTTTTAACAGAAAATTAAATGTGAGGAGATATATAAGATTAAGTCTACGAATGTCTTAAGATCAATCAAGAATATTGGCTAGACATGCATGACAAGTTTGAAGATCTATTTACAACAATTAAACATATATTTCTAGAGTTCACTCACATTTAATATATGTGCATACATAACAAGACTAAGCTCGTAAATATACTATGCCATTAGTACGAAGTTACTAAGCCAAACTCAACATCTGGTATGACACAACACAAGCGATCAAATTTTTTGGATTTTGTACTTTTTATGTGATTTTTTTTTGGATTTTTACACACTTAAAACAAAAACAATAAAGAAATATCATAAACAAACAAACTTGGAAAAAAAGAAAAAAGAAAAAAAAAACTATTAAAAGAAACATGCTAGAGGGGTAGCATAATAACCAAAAGAAGATGCACATGATAACATGCATTAAACTATGTCCCTAAAACATTGGAAATATTGATTCATGGATATGGTAGAGAAATCATACATGAATAACCTTCTTCACCCACACTGCACGAGTGTTTTGGGTAAGATCCTTAGAAGGAGGGGTACATGCTACATAATGCTCAAACCTTGGGGTAAAGCTAGCTAGGCACAATGAAATGTCATTGAGCATCTCCATGACATCCTCAATGAGGTGTCCACCATTGTCTTCCTTAGCTGCTTTCCTCTTAGGTTCCCTTTTTCATTTCCTTGAGCGCTTTAAAGATTGACTCTTTTGAGGACTTGAAACTTGAAGAAATTTGGTCTTGTATGACCACGAATAACACAATAATGGCAAAAATGCTTCACTCGAGATCCTCTTTGATTCTTAGGCAATGACTTCCCTTTTGCCTTAGAATTTGCTACAGTGGCCTTCTTCTCAATATTTGGACTCCCAACCTTAGGCTTCTCCACAACCTTTGCCAATGCGAACTTCATCTCCCTTTTTGGTTCAATGCTTAAACTTCCTTCACTAGTGTATCCCAATTTGGTCTTGTCTGAAAAGGACTTTTGAGATGTGAGCACATTGTCAAGCTTCTTGATTGTGATGCGTTCAACCTTTGCATTTGCTTGGATCACCTCTAGCTCAAGAAATTTGTCCTTAGAGTACGCATTCAATAACTCTTCTTTCAAATTCTCGACTTCACATTTGGCATCTCTTAGTTTTAAAAGAGTGGATTTGTGGTCTTCTTCAACTCTCTTCATTTTCTTAACCGCACTCTTTGCTATTTTGGCATACTTGCCATAGTCTTCATGAAATGCATCATAAACATCTTGAAGCTTCCTATCACCTTCTTCAAGATATTCTTCTTCATTGTCATGAAATTTAGGAAGCAATGAAATCATACCAGGCTTAAAATTAAAATTATTTGCATTAATTGAAAAAATGATGCATGATGGTGCACTACTCCTAGTATGTTGCAAATAATCTCTGAGAGTTCTAAGATAGGTTGGTGATCATGAAAGTCTTCATTATTTATTTATTCTCATCACCATGATTACTCTTTAAGTCTGCCATGATATCAAGTGTGTGAAAATGTGTGAAAGAATCAGATAAATTGCCAACAAATTATTAGACTCAATTCTAACCAAGCGATTATCACTATCATGACACCAAACATGCATGCAATAGTAAAGCAATAAAGAAAAATTAAAATAAAATAAAATAAAATAAAACAAATACCTTTAACAATAGAAAGAATAAAAAGAAAAGAAAAACTCTAAAAGAAAACTAAACTACTTAAAAAGAAAAGAGTTGGAGAGATATTACCTAATATTTGAAGAATTTTAATGTCAAAAACCTCTCCAAACGAAGTGAAACACTTCTTTAATTGCCTAATTCCCCGGCAACGACACCAAAAAATTGTTGCAACTTAAATAATGCTCACTGTCGCGAAGTAATAACTTAATAAGTCCAAGGTCAAATCCACAGGGAAAAAGGAATTGATTAGCAAATCACAAGAGAAAATAACTAAAACAATAAAATTATATTGAAGAGAAATTTTGATAGTTTGGTGAAGGTATTTTAGATTGATAGAAAAGAATAATATATTGAGGCGCTAAGGTTTAAGGATCCACACATAACACATCTATTAGTAGTCTTAATAATATTTATTTTATAACTCAACTAAAATTCATACGAATGATGATCTTAGTTGGATGATTTAACAATAAGAACTCAAGAATTGATTGTTTAAGGTTGTTTTATGAAATCGATTGATTTTAGACAAAACAAAACTAGTGAATTAGTTAGCAGAGAATACTAAGCATTTAACGTGGCTGGAGTCTACGATAAATCAAAGAATTATATAGAACTAAACACTTTTCTAGATGAGTAAATCAATCAAAAACATAATAACATAAGTATTAAAACTATAAAATAATTGTTAAGAACATACTAATAAATGGTTGGAGTTCACCCCTTGCCTGAGCAAGGCTTCTAGCAAACCATAACACAAATAAAATTCTAAAAACTGTAAAGAAACTTTAATAAAACTTAAATTATGTTCTACAGAAGCTCTCCCTTGAATTCCGCCCTAAAGAGCCTTTAAATAGGCCAAGAAATCCTATTACAAGTTGAATTCCCATTTGGAAAAAATTTCAGGTTTTTAGGCTTCAATTAACTGACGATTTTGGCCTGATTAACATCAGAATTTGGATTTTTGGTAAACTATAAAGTTGTAGCCATTTAAGTTAAATTTCCATCCCAACTTGAATCATCTCGATTGGACATCTGAGCCAAAAGTTATACCCAAAATAGGAACTGGTGCACAAGTTGGAATCCTAGTCCGAATTGGACTTGGATTTGGTGCAAATTTCCGTTGATTCCTTGCTCCAATTGGACTTAAATTTAATTGGGTTGGCCTTATATAAATTCATCATGGCTCTTGTAAAAGTAAAGTCCATTAGCCTTCTTTTTTGCATAAATCTACTTATTTAATTCCATTCTCTTACAAAAGACAAATTCACCCATCAAAAATCAATTAAGCACAAAATTGACTATTCAACATTATTTCAAAACCAAATATAAAATGCATGAATTAACTCAAAATAAGTATGATAATGCTTTATAATAATGATATAAATATGCAAACATCCTTCTTTTCATCCCTCTTTTCTTCTAGCTCCTCCAAGTCTTCACATCTTTCTGCCACGAAAACATCCTTCTCATTTTTTTTTTCTTTCGTGTTTGGAAGACCCTTAAAGAGGGTATCATCAATTCTGCGAGGCTGACACCCTCTGTTCCATACACTAACAAACTTTTGTATAGTGTGTTATGGTTTTTTTTCTACAACTATTTCCTAATTTATTTATTTGAATTTCTCATTCTCTTAAGAAGATTATCATGATAGCCAAACCTCATTACAAATTTACAATTGATATTACTTAAATAATTTATAGAGACATTCAAATACATAATCATCTCACTTCTAAAATATCTAAAAATTAACTCAAACTAAAACTATAAGAGGGATAGAGAGTACATGTGATAAATAACTCAAAAAACACACAGTCAAAGTGTCAAAATAAGAGGAAGATAAAGGGATGGAAAAATTGTAAGGTTAAGGTATAGAGTAATGGGGGAGATAAAAAGGTAAAAGTAAGTAAATGTTAGAGAAGGTATAATTGTAAAATGGCAAATTAATAGGAAGAAAAATAATTAAAAAGGAGAAAAAAATATATTAAAAATAGGTTGATAATGTGGCGCTGATGTGACTTAACAGAAGTACAGCAACATTAAACGTTACGCTTTAGCAATAGTGCAAACTACACTAATTTAAAAAAAAAATTAAAAGCAAAGTAGAAAAAATTGTAAATAAAAACTAGTGGAGAGAGAGAGAGAGAGAGAGAGAGAGAGAGAGAGAGAGAGAGAGAGAGAGCTTTCTTTTTGGGGGGGGGGGGGGGTCAGTATTTGAGAAGGTTCTCTCACCGAGTTATACCCATGGCCAAAGAAGAAGGTCCACCAATTGCTAGCAGTGTCGAAGCTGCGAATGAGTCACTCTCACCACTGCAAGATCCTTGGTATTTCTCTTCCCCTTTATTCCCTATGGTTCCTAGTGACCTTAGCCCACCTAATGCTCCATCTCAATGGAACATAAGGGTGAAACCCCCATTCTTGAGACTGCATGGGTTGTTGTAAACTCTAAAGCATAAAGTATAAAGCAATTCAAGAAAATATTTAAAAATAAGAATGTTATTTTATTCTAAACAAACTATTGGCTTATATAAGCCTTGCAAAGAGACAAATCCGGAAACAAACAACCCACGTTAATGTTTAACTTGCTAAATGGCTAATAACGTGGTAAATGGCTAAGGAAATGGTCAAACTCTACCTACATGTCCTAAATAATAGGATTTATTAACTGAATGAACTTTTAACTACTTCAAACAACCCCAACAATTCCTCCCCTAAA